>NC_048308.1:48026334-48326334 GCF_013100865.1 Trachemys scripta elegans
GCATGGGAGGGATCAGGGAAGATCCCCGCCAGCCCAACCCGAAAAGCCCGGGGCCAATTTCCCCCCCCCCCCCCCCCCGCGCGCTTGGCTAACTGCAGGGACGGATTTCTTTTCAGCTACAGGCAAACAGCCCAGTAGGAACGGCCACCTCTGTCCCCTTAATTAAGTTCCCATATTTCAACCAGGTTACCATGAGCGATATCACTCTCCTGAGGATCACACAGCAAGATAAAGAACGGATGTTGCTTGAATGCCAGCAAACACCGGGACCATACGCTGCCAGGCTTTGTCAGGCAATGATACCAGATTACTTGCTGCAGGCATGGCGTGGTCAAGTGTCCTACCATGGAGGACGAAATAAGGCTGCACTGCCCAGAAACCTTGTGGCAAGGCTTTTGGAGTACCTCCAGGAGAGCTTCATGGAGATGTCCCTGGAGGATTTCCGCTCCATCCCCAGACACGTTAACAGACTTTTCCAGTAGCTGTACTGGCCGCGAATGCATCCCAAGTCCTCAGGGCAAAGTAATCATTAAAAATGCTTGCTTTTAAAACAAGTTTTATATTTTAAAAGGTAAACTCACCTGAGGTCCCTTCCATGGGGTCATGGTCTTGGATACTGGCTTGGGAGGGTTGGGAGGGTACTTCAGTCAGGCTGAGAAAAAGATCCTGGCTGTTGGGGAGAACGGAGTGCTGGGTGCTCTCTGCAAGCTCGTCCTCCTCCTCCTCCTCCTCCTCTTCCCCGTCCGCAGAATCCTCAGGTGTAGCTGATGAGACTATCCCTGACCCGGAATCCACGGTCACAGGTGGGGTAGTGGTGGCAGCCCCCCCCCTAGAATTGCATGCAGCTCGGCGTAGAAGCAGCATGTCCGTGGCTCTGACCCGGAGCGACCATTTGCCTCCTTTGTTTTTTGATAGGCTTGTCTGAGCTCCTTGACTTTCACGCGGCACTGATCTGAGTCCCTATTGTGGCCTCTCTCCCTCATGCCCTTAGAGATTTTTTCAAAAGTTTTGGCATTTCGTCTTTTAGAACGAAGTTCTGCTAGCACTGAATCCTCTCCCCATATAGCGATCAGATCCAGTACTTCCCGTACACTCCATGCTGGTGCTCTTTTTCGATTATCGGCCTGCATGGCTACCTGTGCTGATGAGCTATCTGTGGTCACCTGTGCTCTCCACGCTGGGCAAACAGGAAATGAAATTCAAATGTTCCCGGGGCTTTTCCTGCCTACCTGGCCAGTGCATCCGAGTTCAGATTGCTGTCCAGAGCGGTCACAATGGTGCACTGTGGGATAGCTCCCGGAGGCCAATAACATCGCATTGCGGCCACACTAACCCTAAATCGAAATACTAAAATCGATTTTGGCGCTACTCCGGTCGTCGGGGTGGAGTACAGAAATCGATTTAATGAATCCTTTAATTCAAATTAAATGGCGTCGTTGTGTGGACGGGTGCAGGGTTAATTCGAATTAACGCTGCTAAATCCGATTTAAAGTCGTAGTGTAGACCAGGCCTGTGTTGCTGCTAAGTATCAGAGGGGTAGCCGTGTTAGTCTGAATCTGTAAAAAGCAACAGAGGGCCTGTGGCACCTTTAAGACTAACAGAAGTATTGGAGCATAAACTTTCGTGGGTGAATGCCCACTTCATCAGACGCAAGTTTTGTGTTGCTGCTGTACACCAAGAGTGGGCGTCTTCTGTTTTCAATTGAGTCAATTGGAGATTGTTGGGATAAAGAGGATTAAAGAAGTTAGCCCACGGCATTGTGTGATACTTCTGGTGGACTTCCAGGACATGAGTCAAGCAGGGCTGTATCTACTCCACAAAGCAATAGGGTTTGAACCCTGGATCCTGGCTTGACTCGGGCTCGTACTGCAGGCTGGTAGGTTCTGGGACCAAGCTCTGAGTTAGCACAATTTGTGTATACATGGAAAAGGGTTAGGCTTGACCCGGAGTCAGAGCCTGGGTTTACATGGGAGTGTAGACACATTCTTGGAGGTTAGAGAGTTTGTAGAACCTGGGATCAATGTGAAAGATGTATAGCAAAGTATCATCAGCATACTGAAGCCCAGACTGTCTCTTAACCTCCCTTAGTGTTCTCACATACACAGAGTTGACAGCATGGAATCCTGTAGGATGAGCAGCTGTTGAGCATGACTTATTGGAACCACTCTAGAAGAAAGAGTGAACTCCATGAGGGCTAGTCTGTCCACTTACCAGATGGCACAATGAGCCAACAAGTCATGGTGATCAATAGAAAAAACTGCTAATATACCTAAAGTGGGTTATCAGAGACACTTATTGCCAAAACATAGATACATGTAATCAACCAGTTTTACTGACAGCATCTCAGGTATATAGCATGGTTTGAGGTAAGGATAAAATAAAGGTGGAGTTGCTCCAAGACCACCTTCTCAATAACCTTCCCCCAAAAGAGAAGTAGTTCAAGGCAACATAATAATATGCAAGATATTTAATATTGAGAGGATTTATTGCTCCAAGGTCTACCTGCCAACTTTTCAAGTGTGGATGGCAATGTCACCTCCATACAGAAAGTGTTATCAATCTTAATCAACAATAGAACCAATGTTTCTCCACTAGTCTTAACACTGTGATACTTGTAAAGTTATGTTGTCATGGGTAAATGTTGTGTTACCTATTTTTGGTCCATACTTGTAATGAGGCATGTTTAGGCAAATATGATCTAGGACCACCCACTGTAGTTTAATGTTTGGGACTATATGTGGAGAACATGGTCTAAGCATCTTGTTGTTATTTATTAGTATCCCTGTAGCACCTAGAAGTCAGTCATAGTCATAGATCAGGATCCCAAAGCATAAACAAGTATTTCAGATAATGGATTATTTTTTTAATATGGGAATAGCATTATCTATATTCTTGGAGTAGAGTATTACTAGAAAGTTTTTCCTTTCATCTTTTTAAGATAGAGTGGATCACACTGAATAAAAGAACACTGCAATCTAGCCCCAGATATTAGGTGCAGCCAATGCTTAATCCTATGAGTTTCTGAAATGAAGATTCATAAATTCCTCAAAAGGCAGATCCACAAATGGATCTCTGAAAATGAAAGGGCAATATTTGCACCTTAAACTGTTTCTCCCCAAAACAACTGGTTTAATTCAATTTCTTGCAGACTTACATTTGTGGGACAAGATGGATTTACTAAGTAAACACATTAGCATGAGATAAAAATGCCCTCCACCAAATATTTGTTATCAGCAGAACTTATTGTGAGTTGGCAGCTGCCCATACTGTCTTTCTACCTTCTGAGACCTGGTCAAAATAAAAAAAAAAATAAAAAACCTCTCTTTGCTTTCTGCCCAGGCTGTGGCAAATCAGTTTTCCATGGCTCACACATGCTGGGTTTTGTTTTTTTTTAATACAGAGTTCAAAAACTGTACATCAAAAAGGTACCACATTTGCCTTAATAAAAGGAATAAGAAAGGTTTTTTAAAAGGGCATCAGTGCATTAAAGGGGAAAATGAATAGACTCCATGCAAAGAGATCTCAAAGGTATAGAAATATGAAAGAGTGTGTTAAAAAAAAAAAGACAGGAGTATCATCAAATTCTTATTCCTGCTATGTCTTGTGCTCCAATATTAATTGAAAATGAACCAGAAGTTTGTTGCACAAATGTACTTTAAGTACAGTAAGTATGATGGAAGTGATTACCATTGTACAAAAATGCATTGTATGTAAAAGAAGTCTATTGTCTTTATTTATATTAGCCAACTCCTTATGCAGATATAACTTTATCATTTTAATGTGACAGTTGGTCGCACTTCTGATACCTGTCCCTCCATTCTAGCCAATAAAATAATATCTTGGGAGAACATCCTTGAATAGCAGTGAACATGGGTCACACATTCTTACTAGCAATGAAATTGAGGTACTCCCCATTTTTACCTTCTTGTCTTTCATATCAGTCCTCCAGACTCAGTTCTGCTGTGATGTCTACAGAGAAATCAGCCAATTTGGAAAATGTTGTATAGCAAATAGGAAGAGTTATAATTGTCTAATATATAAAACAAAATTTCAATTGGATTTGGAACCATGAGATTAGGCACATTGAGTTTGGTCTCTAAGCCCATCTGAAGTAAAAGGGTATTGGGTCAAGCTCATCATTAATCCATTTCATTATGTTATTTTATTACTGTTCTCTCTTTCTCTCCTGTTGTTGATTAGACTCACTTGTTGCATCATGTCTTAAATTAGAAGGTGATCTCTCTGAGGCTGGGACTGTTTTCCAAAGTGTTAGGTAGCAGTTAACATAGTTAACACAATGACTCAAAAACAAAACAGTTTTCAGATCAACTGTATATATTAACTATAAGGATGATCCCATCATTGCATGAAATAACCAAAATTGCTGATTCTGGAATTTTATAACTAATGCACCTCACAATCTAGTTCCTTGAATTTAAAATCCTTCTCTCAAATTAACTTCAAAGGTGCATTAAGTAATAATGTCTTGGGTCATTAACTTTAGCACCATCAACATGTTCTCACTCTCACATTTACTTTAATTAATGTAATGCTAGTAATTAATGGAACACTTTACACAAAGGATTGCCTGAGCACATTGTCAACTTCTGACAAATAGATCAATTCTCAAATGCTTAGAGCAAGACAGAGAAGTTGTTGAAGGTGGAAAAAAATGCACAGGACAAAAGGTCATCTGATTTTTATCTTGATTTAGATTTAACAGAGGTTTAATTGTCATGGTAAAAAAAATTCTACATTTAACATATTTCTTTTCAAATGTCATAGTAGTAAATTGATTAATAAATCAATAGAGAAATCTCTAAAATAGTATTAATGAAAAGTTATTTTAAATATTAGTGATGATGAAAAGACCAAATGAGAAAAGGTAGCTGAGAAAAATGCTAACATTCTTATTATACTATAATTTTATTTATCAAAGAACTCATAAAATACTGATAGATTATCATAGTTGTAGCTCCAATAACAACTATTCTTGCTCAAGTGTTTCCCTCATAAGTTTCTGAATCTTTCAACTTTCACTCAGAAATTTCCACAAGATTGATCTTTGCCTAAGGGTGAACAGTTTTTTTTTTATTTACACACACACACTGCTTGGCTCAAACTTTCAAATGTTTTTGAGAACAAGGAAAGTAGCAGGAGTGCATGTGAATCTCCCACAATAGCAAAACAAATTCAGCAATGCAAGCTGGGGTAAAAAGTTAAATATTTTAATTACTCAGCTTGAGGAAACTATGTGGAATTGTCTTATGAAGCAAACTTGGAAACATTTTCTTCTTACATATGAATCATATTGCGGCCTGTCAAACTCATGGAAAAGTACTCTTTTCATATCTCTCCTATACACAATGTGCAACTGTAGCTAGAGCTCCTTGAAATTTGGGGGTGGAGGCTGGAAAGATGGGAGGGAAGGAAAATCACTTTTGTGCAGTGGCTATATTGATATAGTCTGGAATCAAAAGTGGCCCAGTGGCACAAGGTAGAATTTGAATTCAGGATCAAGCATTAAGCCTGGTCCTTGGGCAGACCAGCATTTAGACTGGATTGTCATCAAAATGGCATATACAGCCCATCTCTCTTGAGCCTCCTGTGTCGGAACTAGGCCCAGGAATGGTGTTGATATTTCATTTTAAAAAACATATTTTGGTTCACTGTTACATGTAGTGTCACTTTCAGAGAATAAGAGATTAAGCATCTAAGAAGAGCAGAAAATTATTCCAGACATCAGACTATATACATAGCTCTTCTAACGGGTGGCTCAGAAGCCTGATGTCTGGCAATATTATTTACAACTGACTTTGAGAGCCATCCATGGAAGAGACAACTGTAGCTGGAAGTTTGGCAAGAGGCATATTTTTCTTTTAATAATTCATCAGTTCACTTTTTCCACTGAGAGTAATAAAGCTTCCATTAGTTTGTGCATACTCACTTGGAATTATGCTCACCTACCTTTTCTCTAGCGTAGTTTTAGTAACATACTAATTAGACTATAGCTACAGTACGGCATGCACTAATAGATCTCACTAGCAGTTTATTCATTTTGCTTACTTTGTCTTGTAGTTAAACACACATACTGCCCATATAAATTTTGTGTTATTTGTTCAAAGTCTTTTGGTCTTTCTCCGTCATTTTATTTATATACGGCAACATCCTGGTTTCCTTATCCCCTTTTTCATAGAACCCTATGAACTGCTCTCTGTGAGGAGGCAATGCAGGGGGAGGGGGGGACATGGACTTAAGGGGCAGGAGTGGGAAATGGGCAAACCTGCTTTGGGTGGGCCCTTCAGCACTTCTGAGATTCTTTGGAGTAGCAATAAAGTTGGAGATGCATTAGTTCTTCCATGAATCCCTCCCTACAGTGGGTGGTAGGGGAGGGGAAATCAACCCTTTCAGGGAGCAGTCTTTTGGTCAGTTGCAGCCAGGGGGAAAATCCCCATTAGTGCAATTTCATTAGTCTCTGCACAGATGCTCATGATCTTTTGTAGATGCATGGGGATTTGCCAGGTTTGTGGGCAGGCTCAGTGGATTATGCCAAAAGATAAACACTTCTCCTCATTCCCTGCATGTCATGATTGGTCTCAGGCAGACTTCCTACATATTCTGGACTTTTACCATGAGTGCAGGAAGATGAACTGTAAACAGTGTATTTTAAAGTGTGGCCTGGATTACTGAACATTCAGAGAGCTAGCAATTTAATGTACAATACCATGAGTTACAGTTTCCAGCTACAAATACTGCAAACATTAGTGAAAATATACAAATAACACAAAGGACCTAGAGATCTTACAAAAATGGTCAGCAAACAGCAAAGTAACAACGTGAAATTCAGCTTGGATGAACACATATGGGAAAAATAGTTCAAAATAAAGAAATTTCCTGCAATATCTTTGGGAGATTTTACTATATTAAATGTATATATCATTGTGGGCCAGGGACTGTATGTGGTCACCCTCCCCCATGGAATTACAGCTCCTTCAGTGGGAGGAGTAGGCAAATTTACTCCGGTTGTAACACTTCCAGAGAGGTGCCAGCACTTGGAGATGCTTGCATATATTAGTTCAAACTTGATTCTCCAGAGACCAACAGACAAAGAAAGGACTTCTGGATAAATAGTCTAAGTTTACACTACCTCAGGGCCCTTTTTTCTGATCCAGCAAACTGACAGAACCGTCTGTCCAAGAGGGGGCCCCAATCCTTCTTGGGAGGGGTTGGAAGGATTTTGGACCACTGTGTACCCATAAGACTAGTGGGTGACCTCTGGTAAGCTTTTACTATGTATATAGGAACTTTTATTGTTTATATGTTTTCTCTGTAATGCGCTTATTTTAAGAATAAATGAGCTTGCTTAGAATGGTCTGTGGGGTAACTTATAACTGCTAGAAATTACACTGGTCATAAGCCTTTGAAGAAAAAGCAAAGAACAGACACTGGTCTGTTTAGACAGTCTGGCTTGCCGGGGATATCACAATGGAGGCGAGGAATTGTACAGCCTGCAAAGGGCCCGTCCGAAAGAAGAGAAGTGCAGCTCTCTGCCAAGGAGAGCTGACAGCTGAGGAGCTAGAATCCTACAGTAGGTGCCCTCAAACTACCATGGATGGAAATAAAGGTGCAGTTGCCCTGATCTGTGACACTTCTCAAAATTCACACTCCAATAAAGCCAAGGCACTCATTCTGCAAGTCTTTACCACAATATAGCTATTCAGTTTTCTTGCCTGGTTTTGATCATAATGAAACCTGAATCTCAGATATATTAGCACAGGTGACATTTTCTCCAATACTAGGACAACCAGGTTTCCTAATCAACACTAGGAAACGTTGTATTTGATGGTATATGCATAATTTAAATATGCTCTGTGGTCTAGTGATATTTAGTGCTAATCAGACAGGAACTTACTAGCTGCTGCTGTCATCCTTGACAACCTTACTATTCATGAGTTTTTACTTTAGATGCACTGTAAAGTGAGCAGCATAATTGCATTCAATTTGGTTAAAACTGTGGATGGGGCTGCTCCATGAATTGTGGCTCTTACCCCAACTTCCACAAAAGTCAAAGGAGTTCAAAATCAGGCCCATTTCTAGTTTCAAAAAGGTTGGATGAAAAGGACATTACAGTTGGGAGACCAGGCTCATTCCAATAAGGGCTTCCACTCTAGTATCAAAATATGACCACTGCAGTTCTTTACATAACGAGCAATGTTCTGTCTGAAGTGAAGACTATATTTCTAAAGGGGATCCTAGATATTAGGACATGCAAAATACTGGTAAGAAAAGTTCCCATCAGACATAGTGGGCTTGATCCAACTCCTCTTGAAGCCAATGGAAAGACATCCCTTGACTTCAAAGGGAGTTGGATCTAACCCACTGTTAGCTACAAGTGTTAATCCAGGAATACAGAACGCATTGGTATTGCATCGTACATAATACTGACAACTTAGACGAGTACCACTCCCCACTAAACTCAGACCTCCTCAAATTCCAAACTTCTTCTCAGACTCAGGGTGCACAGGTCTCAAAATGAATTAAAAAGTTAGATCACATCCATGTTAACATGATATCACTGGCTGCTATCATACAATTTTGTCCTCTCATTCATTTATGCACAGGAGGAATGATCTAGAGATTCTTTGGGAACTTCTTGAATGTTGAAAGAAAGCCACAAAGCATTCTAAGTATGCAGATGGACTTCAAGAAATAAGTTGCAAGTGGATTACAGAGTTCATAAAGGAAAAAAATATGCAAAGTACTTATCTTTTCTGTGACTTAGGAGATTGTTAAGTTTTAAAGAAATATTTTGTTCTATTCATTTTCAAAGGTCCCAGTGCTAAGTTACGAGAAGAAGAATAACACTATAATCAGGGCCCAGTGGCTCCAACATTCACCCCTCCCTCAATTAACATAGCCAGGACAAGCATAAGGGGAGCTTCTGGGGCATCCAATGAAAGGCTCCCACCCTTTGGGAAGACCTCTGTGGCAACCCCAGGAGTCACAGTTCTAGACCCTGAGCCTTCTGAGGTCAAAATAGAGGGTTGCCTCTATATTCTTTTTTGCAGTAGAAATGGCCACTCCAATTGTATGGATGACCCTCTCGCTGCCCTCCCACTCTGCTCTCACTTAACGTCTCCTTCGTCCACTATTTTCTCCTCTCACACTCCATCCAACTCATCCCTTCCTGCCCTTTTCTGTTAGAATATACAAGACATTTGCCAACCTTCACAGTAATTGCTTGCTCTGATACTGTAACCCTTTCCTCCACAATCTCAGTTTTGTTTCTTTGAAACATGGACTGTATTTTGTTATATGTGATAGGACTGTAGAGCACCAAGCATAATGGGACTCCAGTTGAGTCAGTGGTAGCATTTCTAGCAAAAAGAGGTTTGCCCCTGAAGTTTGTAATCATGTCTGAAGGTTGCAAGCTGTTTTCTGTGTTTTGCTAAAAGGGGAGGTGAGAGTGTATAGGAGCTGGTATTTCCCTTAGCTTGGGTAGCGGGGGAAGCTCAGAATCCCTGGAAGCACCTTTCCTACACAATTCATAATATGAGTTTCCCCAGAATCTACAAGTATAGAAGACCATATTGCTCCAGCGTGGGATATTGGTCAAGATAGGTTGGATTTTATTTGACTATTGTAGATAAAGTATTGGATAAAACTTTAGATCACGTTTTCAAAATATCTCAGCACCCCGCAGTACCCATTGTTCTGAGTGGAAGCTGTTGATAACAGAGCACTTTTGAAAATCTGGCCTTCTTCATGGATGCTGAGATTTAAAAAAAAAAAAAATGGAATATAAGGCTCAGGTTTAGGAGGGATGTAGACCAGTAGTCTGAACAGGATAGACCATCTCCAGCATTCTTGGAGATGACTGTAAATTAAGGCAACCTTTGAATACCTTTGGAGGTTACCAGTTTTTTAAAATCTCCTGAATCGCTAGCTGGGATACAAGGATGAGCCAGTGACTAAACATTTTGTGGAACTCCCATCCAGGCCTGGAAATCTGCCAGAGAGCATGAATTTACTAGTTGTTTGGATTTCTTCTTCCGAGAATTCTTGATCAAGGAGTTGCTTTTGATCTGGATCCAGCTTGGAGATGAGACAAGATGTTGTGTTTAAAGTGTGATTCAGTGATAAATGCCCCAAATTGTTTCCAAGAAAAGTAAACAATGTTTCACAGAATATAAATAGGTGAACTACATGTAAAGTGTACATTTCCTCAGGGATACATATACATAATGTTAACTATCCAAACAATACAACCACAGAATATTTAAACAGACAAGCTTTGGAAACAAACATATTCCTGAGAAAGTGAAGGCTTACAACATGATTGAGAATGACAGGCATACTTGTCATACAATCATCTTATGCTGACCAAAACAGGAAGCAGAGAAATCAACTTGTTTGCTCTCACCATTCAGAAGTAAAATTTAAACAACCCCGATAGCAAAAAAATCTACAATTATAAGGAAGTTATGATGCAAAGACTGATCTAAACAAAGTTTTTTTAATCAGCATGTTCTGACAATTCAGGAAGAAATAAACTAAATATACAGTACTCAATAAGCCAGAGTCTAAGCCATGCTAGGAACTATACCAATGTACCTATAGTTACTTTTCTTGAGGAAGAAAATTAGATAGGTCACAAGGGAGAACAATGGGTCTGTGTATTTTCCTAAAGGCTAATTGGTGGGACATCTCATTGTAACCAATTTTATTTGCCAAGTTTTCAACTGGTCATACTCATGATAATGATCTAGTTGGCAGTCTCATTACTGTTCCTAATAAACAGTGGCCAACATCAAAAGAACTGGCATCAAAATTACTAGTTTGCAGTTAAAGTGAAAAGGCTAACAGACTGAGTACTTAATATGTGAGTAGGACATTCTTGCAACAGGGTATGAAGGCCTCAATTACAGATCAGGAAACTCTTCGTTCTAGTCACATGCACAGTGCCTGGCACCAAGACAAAGCCTGACACAGGAACCTCACCATCTAGGATTAGGTCAAGATTCAACAAGGGAATAAACAGAGAAACAGGAGCTGGGTACAGGACAAAACAGCAGAAAGTACTGATATATTTCCAGAAGTAGTCCCAGTGTTAAACTAGTCAAGAAATCTGCCAACCTAGATAATGCCAGATGGTTAGAATTTAGAGCAGTCACAGCAAAGGTACGTTTTAAAGAGGGATTTAAAAGAAGGTGGTGGCTTTATTAATTCTGACAGGAAGATAAAGGGGCTGGGTTGGAGCAAACCTGCATCTATGGCAGAGTGAAAGCAGGGATCATTCTAGAAACTCATTTCCCTTCTCTCTCTCTCAGGATGGAGTTTCATTGGCAAGCTAACAGAATTCTGTCTTTCAAGTTCTGTGAGCTACTCTCACTACTCAGGCTTTTGCAAGAGGTTCATGTGTTCTGGAAAACTAGTTTCAGACTCTTTGGCTTCTGGGCTTGCACACAAACTGTTTTCGTTCAATATATTTATTTAAAAAGTTTGACTCTTTGAGGTTTTTTTTCCCCTTTTGTAATTTCCTGTACATTTTAATGAAGAAAGAACAGATTATTTAAGCAGTTGTAATCCACACCTGGAATTTTAAAGGATAGGTGAGCACAGCTAGTTTTTTATTGCAAGACTTCAGCATATCCTGAGAAACCCTTTCCACAGGACAAATTGCCCCAGGCTTGCTAGTAATTTAAATGCTATTTTTTCCCTTAAAGAATAAAAACCTCATGTTTTGAAGTCCTAACATACCTATTCCCAAAGAAGCTGGTTCCATATTTGCTGGACTGGGAGAAAAGTCTGTAGAAATTAAGAAGGTAAGAGAAAGGAAAAGGAAAAGGACTGTTCTACATGCCATAAGAAGTAGAAACTTCTGTCTTTACTACACAGAAACCACGTTAAGGGCCCACTTCTGCATGACATCTGCACACATGACATTATATGTGTATTACAGTAGAGCTTACAAACTCCACCATGCTAGACACTACACAGACACAAAGTAAGAGACAGCTCCTGCCCTGAAGAGCTTACGATCTAAATAAACAAGAGAAGGTGAGAGAAAGGAGGCATTATTATCCCCATTGTTCAGATGGGAAACAGAGGTTCAGAGAAACTAAGTTATTTGCCCAAGCCCACACAGAGGATTGAACCCACATAGGTCTTCTGAATTGCCCGATGCTGGCTTAACCACAAGATCATTCTTCTTTTCAATTAAGCGTAAGAGTTTTGGATACACCAGGAATACCTGAAAATAATATAGGCTGGATGCCTTTGCAGTGTGTCATGGCTTCTGTACATATAGGCTAAGATGCAAAATTGACACCAATAATAGGATATGAATGGCATAGGTACCAGTGAAGCAATGCTGTTGGAGCTCTCAGAATAGCCTTCTGACAAGGAAGTACTGCATTATGTATGTTTCATATAGGATACAAGCAGTTCCTGGCTGTTATTTTGCGAGCACAGTTATCTAGTTCAATTTGTGTTTTCACATGCGTTGATAGATATAGCTATTGCTGCAGTTTCATCATTAATCAAAAAACATGAGCAAACCCTTTTTGCTTCCAATAGTCCTGATAGTTCCCTTTGTGTAATTGATAACAATAAATATAGGTATTTTCTTCATTTAAATTCTAGCCACTTTCATCCTTGAGGTTTACTTTTGGTGGACAGGTTGACAGTTAGGATTGATATAGAACTCAAGGATTCATATAGCTTTGTTCTTTCATAATTAGCATCCCCTATTTCAGCCATTTCAAGGTCATCTACTTTAAACTGGTCAGATGATCCAGGATGGAAACAACAAGTTACAATCCCTTTCAGTCAAGCATTTACTACCAACATTGTTTGGTAGTAAATAGTTAACACTGATTTTTGCAACCAGAATAAAAGTGGTCTCTTAAGCGCACCTAAATCTGTTGTAACAAACCTTTATTCAGTCCATAAATAATTTCATAATTTCATTCTGAATTCAAAGCCAAGCTAACAGAGTCAGAAAGTCATTTGAAAATGAGAATTCTTTACAGATACTTATGGGCAAGTTAGATTAAAAGACAATAGCCTGAGGGCTTCATACAGCCACATTTTATATCAAAAAGGGAGAGCAGGATTTTTTTTATTATAGCAAAGGCAATTGAATTATTAGTCTTCTTGAAAGGAGTTTCTTTAAGAAGCTCAACAAGCCATGACTGTGAGGATACAGATTAGGACCGATCATTTCACTTAATCAATATCAAACATCAAAGACGGCTTGTCCAACAGCCTGTAGTTTAGATGAGAAAATTAAAATATAGAGCAATGGTCCCCAAACTTTTTATGGTCCTACCCCCTTTACCCC
This sequence comes from Trachemys scripta elegans, assembly GCF_013100865.1. Taxonomy (NCBI): domain Eukaryota; kingdom Metazoa; phylum Chordata; order Testudines; family Emydidae; genus Trachemys; species Trachemys scripta. The sequence continues at coordinate 48,039,680 of NC_048308.1, forward strand.
AGTCCATGCCTCCCTGGGGGGCCATGGCTCTGGGTGGGGAGGCATGGACAGGGGGAAGGGGGATGAGGCTGTGACCGCAGCTGGGGGCAGGTCTGGGGCTGGAAATGGAGATGCAGCTGAGGTCCGAGGCTGGGAGCGGAGCTGAGGCTGGGCCACAGTTGGGGGCCAAGGCTGGGGCCAGGAGCGGAGCCACAGCTGGGACTGTGGCTAGGACCTGAGCCAGTCTGGAGCAAAGCTGAGGGCAGAGCAGGGCTGCGTGGTGATCCCTCCCCATCCCCCATGAGGGCTGGCCCGGTCCCCACTGCACCCCTTCCCAATGTTCCTCTGCACCCCCCCGAGGGGGCCATGCCCCCCAGTTTGGGGACCTCTGATATAGAGACTGATCCAATTAGATCATTTAAGTTAATGAAAAGGCTCCCATTGACTTCATTGAGCTATGGATCTGGCCCAAATTGCTAGGAGAAAGAATTAGAAACTGAGTTCCCTGGCACTTTGTGAGCCAAACCAGGCTGGAAGAGCAGTCAGGTAACAAGGTCCTAAATGGACAAAGAGATTAACTTATGGGTAGATCTGGATCGACTAGTCACAGCAAAACAATTTATTGATCAAATTTAGCACTCTCTTCAGTTTGTCTATTGTTTGTCAACTGAATAGAGTCCACTCTTTCCACAAATCTGTTTGACATATTTTATAGACATATTTCTGTTTGCTGAGATAATGTAATTGTTTTGGATCAAATGAAATGCTGTTTGATCAAAACATTTTATTTGGGTTTTTGTTTTATTTTTTAATCAGATGGATATCAGTGTAGGGTTCCTATAGGGACATTACAGAGGCACATCCAATCTCAGTGAAATGAGTAATAAAGAGGTTGTTAATGAAACTTTTTCAACCCCTAAAATACAAAATGCAGTAACGAATATATCAACATGTTATAGCCAAGCATTTGAAGACTATGTAAAAAGATCTTCCTTATGAGTGTTCATTGTTAGCACGAAAGCCAGGAATGAGGCTTTTTGTATTGCTAAGGCTATTAATATCATAACAATTAGCATTCTTCAGCAAGGGCTATATAATAAATGCAGGGGAACAGTGTGCAAGCCCAACAATCAGAGAAGAGAAAAATGGGAGCATATGTCAAGAGGAAAGACTGTCAATACAGATACATGAACAAAACAAATTTGAGGAGGGGAGAAGGCAGGTGGAATCAAGTGCTCATATTGAAGCAGCCCTAGGTAAACCAAGCAGTACTCAAGTGGTCAAACAAAACCAAAAGGTGTCACTGAATATGTCAGCATTTTCTGGCATAAGTCAACTATTTGGAACAATTCCTCTAAAGAATTAATAATTAACAAGGTTACCTTCAACACAGGTTCACATGGGTTTTTTGCTCTATAAAAGCAGATCCAATGTTTATCCTCCTTTGGTGAATCTATTGTTATTCTGCCTATGTAGCTCATGTTTCTATAGCCCTCAGAATATTCCAGTTATTTAAAGAGTACAGATTTACATTCCATACTGACTGGGGGATTTATTACCTTCAAGATTTCAGCCATGAAGCAACTGGCAAGCGTTCACTCACCTATTGAACTTTCACAAGAAAGTTGTTTTGGGAATTCTCCTTTACTTGTCATGTGAACAGATATAGATGGAGTAAATTCCATTGCCAAGAATTCCAGCAACAAGGGATGGGAAGGTTCCAGCTTTTCTAGCCTCAGAGGTGTCAGCACTAAGTGTCTCAGCAGCAAGAGTGCTGAGAAGACAGACAGCACACTCTCTACCCGTATCTAAGGGCAAGTTCCATGGACTTCAGTGTCAGACACAAATGAACCTCCAAGGGAAAGGTTTGGTCCAATGCTAAGAATCCATCCAGGCCCCGTGGAATTTGGGATCCATATTTTATATTTTCAGCACTGGAGAAACAAGATTTACCATTGATATTAATGCTGACTGCTATAATTTGACCCTATATTGTAACTTTTTCAAGCTGTATGTTGCGCCGACTTCTTTTTTGGGTAAAAATAATATGAAGTTCTCAACTTGTGCATTGCCCATAGGGACAAGAGAAACTTCAGTGAGTATGAGGTAGGAAGGTTTGTTATTAGAGGTGAACAATTTGCAAGGAAAAATTGGTCAAATGTAGGTTGTCTCCTGCCCCCCAATTATTTCAGTTTATTGATTTTTCTAACTTCTTTGCCCAGGGTATTTGATATTCATAACATAAATTGAGCTTTGACTAGACAGATAGGTCACATTGTGTGCTGCTGGTCAGAATTTTAGGCAAAAGAGGTCATACATTTCCCTCCCTTTTGTTTTTCAATCAGTTCTAGTCACATGATACAGTTTCTGACTCCTGTCTGACTGAAGTAAATTTAGAATCAGGTTTCCAATATAAATAACTGGGATTGTGAATTCAGTGTTTGCTTTTCCATAAGAACTCTGTAACACCTGCTTAAGACTAGTTGGTGTGCCGAACATTCCTGCCAGTAGAACTGTTGGCTTAGGTATTCATGGAAATCAAATGCAAAAGTTGAGTGAATGTAATCGAAGCAAAGCATTAAAAACAAAAAACCAATGAACTAGTGTTTGCTAATACTGTCACAATATTTGGTCAGATCTAGATACTAACTGCTTGTTGGTTTAACAATACAGTTACAAATCTGCTTCATACACATATGTACTTATTAATCCTTCTGAAACCAGAAAATAAATACAAGCTTAGCAGAGCCATATCAAAAATAACCTAGCCTCACTTCTGGAGAGAAAGAAAGTCAATACAAATCAGAAGTTATGCTACTTCTGTTTCTCCCTGATATCAATTTATCCTTCTAGGAATCATTATATTTCAGGGGAAACAAGGAATATGATCGCCATTATAGAATCTGAGTGTTTAAGGTGAGAAAAGATTACACAAAATAAATAAGTGTTATGCATATTGAAAAAGATCCCCATGTTATCTACAGTCATCTTAAAAAAAAATCATATACCCCTGTTTAGCTACCCATTAGCGTGCAAAATCTATACAAGCGCACAAATTAGAGCACAGTAGTATGGCTCCATGATTACCGTAAGTGTTTACAGAATGGCCTTCAATAGGTAACATACACACAAAAAGTGACTGAAGTTAAAAAAAAATTTAAAAAAGAAGGATTTCTAAGGCAAGTGAAGTTGCTAGGGACTCATCTAAATTTTGCTCTAGTTTTCAAGTTTGTTTGGATCTGCAGTTTGATGGACAACAGGAATGTTTACAGAATTGGGCTTAAAGACAATGGATGTTTGGGAGGGGGAGGATACGATAACATTGTCTTATTTGATTCTAGTCATAGAATCATAGAATATCAGGGTTGGAAGGGACCTCAGGAGGTCACCTAGTGCAACCCCCTGTTCAAAGCAGGACCAATCCCCAACTAAATCATTCTATCCCAGCCTATTGATACCTTTTAATATTTACTTAGCCTTGCTAGTTTCTTTACAGAGATTTTGATTGCCCATTTTGAGGTATACATTTTAATTTCACCCTTTTGGGGGGGGGGGGGGGGGGATAGGATGGTGCCCACTGAGCCTTTTCCAAAGTCCACTGAAGTCAATGCCTTTAACCTCACCTACATTCTAATATTATTTTGTGACTGCATTCTTAACCCTGCCTGGTTATTCTTATTTTTGTTCTTTGCATTTTAAATAATCTAGTTTCTTGTAAGTTTTACAGTTCAAAACTCACACTTGTCTTCTTAGGCACTATGTGTTATCTTCAGAAGACTTTTCATTGGCATTTAAAACATATACAATTACTTATCACAGTTTGACTATATGAACTATTTGATTAGTAGAAAACTATTAGTGATATACATATGCAAACCTTGTTAAAATACTTTGTTGCATGCTTGGTAAGATCATTCAACTATAGTTACACCCAAAGAGTTCTCTTACATTTGGACTCTACTCTTCTTCTTTTCCCTTCAATAGTGTTTGACTATTTCATTTGATTCTCTTATTTGCCTTTTTTGAGTTGAAAGTTCACTGTCACTCTGACCACCCAGACCAGCATGGAATTCTGGTTGCCTATTTAGTTCTCTCGGAAATGCTTAAGAAAGCAGACTTTTAGGAACACGGACAGTTTCCCCAAGCAGATTTCAGTTTGTAAAATTCAGTAAGGATCATTTATTTTTTAGAATGAAGAACACACAAACTTTTTTCTCCTTTTGTTGCTACTGCAAGAAAACCAGCCTAATAGCTTAATTTACAATTAACATCCAAATGAGGCCAAAAATAAATAAATCAATAATAGCCTATCAATCTAGCATGATTTCAGGACGGAAATTGATATGAAAGTAGGATAAATAGCTTACACTACTAGTTAATGTGTGTGTGTGGGGGGGGAGGGAATCAATTATTTCCTTCAGTGGCAGAGCCACAGTGAGGAAGACATAGCAACTCCTCTTTCCCACATAAGAGTCATACGTATCTGCAAAATCTAAGCTTTACATCTGAAGAAATGAAAAACCTCCCTGCATTCTGTGAACAATACCTTCCAAACATGAACAGGGTGCAAACAGACACTGTGCTGAGTCTACTGCAGACAGAAAGCTGGATAATACTTGAGACAGAGGTATAAATTAGAACTGGGGGAAATTTCTCAGTCAAAACTTTTTTTCACCAAAAATGCATATTCTGATTGACTGAAACACTTTGCAAAATCATCTCAAGTTCGCCATATTGATTTATTAGAAAAATAAAACCAGTTCTCAAAGTGTGGAAACATTTCATTGACATTTGTGAAACATTTCAATTCTAAATAAAAAGTAGTAAAACCCCTCAGGCTAAAGGAAATATTTCATTTTGGGTCAAATGAAACATGTCATTTGACTCAAAATGTATTTTCATATATTGATTTTTACTTTTTCATTTTGCAAAAAAAAAAAAAAAATTAAAAATGGTTTGGGTTAACCTGAAGCAATTATCTTTTTTATAGAAATTTTGGTTCAGCCAGCAATTGGGTGTCACCATATAACTCTAGTGATCAGTAGATCTACTTAAAGTCCTGCAATTCATAATTGCTGGGAGTGGAACTGCATGGGACATTCATCATTAGCTCAGCCAAAAAAGCGGGACACGGGACACTGACTGGAACATACTGTCATATAGGGTGACTAGATGTCCCAATTTTATAGGGACAGTCCCGATATTTGGGCCTTTTTCTTATATAGGCTCCTATTTCCCCCCACCCCCGTCCCGATTTTTCACACTTGCTGTCTGGTCATCCTACTGTCAGAGTACTTCTGAGGACATAAAATGTTCTGCATATTTACTGGCACATAATGGTTTGATTGACATGACAGTGTAATTTCCATGCATTGTATCCAAAGATGATCCGCTGTAAAAGGCAGGAAAGAAATGTCTCAATAGAGTATTGCATGATTGGCTAGGTGTACTTATTCTTCTCCACTTCCCTCTGAAGGATTAAGTACTTGACACTGTCAGATGCCAGACAGTAGCTGGAACAACTGTCTAATCAGATGCGGCAATTCCTATGTCATAAGAAATTTCACATCACTTTTGTAACTTTTCCTTCATTTTAGTTTTAAGGTATTTTTAAACTCCATTTTATTTGGCTAAGGATGACTCAAAAGAAAATGGAGTTTACAAAAAATAATAAATTTTCCTCTTTTTTTTTTTAAACTGGGAATTAATGGCAAGTACATTTGAAAGTCACTTGTGTGTGTTTGAGTTAGACAGCTCAAAAAGTAAAGGATGCTGTCTTCCTTTACTTTTGCACTAGAAACATACAGCTAAGGAAATCTCTTGTTTATTACACACTGTCCCCTCCTCCTCTACAGTATCCTTATACTCCATCTTCAGAGCTGATTGAAAACCTGTGATTTCAAAGGCAACATTTTCTGGAAAATGTTGATTTTGAGGAGATTTTTCCCATTTTTTCCCCATGGAAAAATTTAAAACAAAATTTTATTTTGATTTGTGTAGAAATTTCTCATGGAAAGCTAAAAATATTGACTGGAAAAATTAGAAATAGTATCCATTCAATTCTGAGTTAAAGGAAAAAATAGTAAGATTCTAAACAATATTAGCAGAAGATAAAAAGGTACATAGACCTAAATGCTCTCTCTTGAACATCATTCAGGTAAATAGGCTTTGCACAGGGATACATGCCACCAAAACTCAACAGAGTCAGGTTTTTCAGGAGAGAGGGCAGATTTAAAAATAATAATTTAATTGATTTAAAACTTAGGATTCTGGCGGCATCTAGGCCCAGATCCACAAATGTCAGTGGAAGTTAGGAGCCTCAATAGCTTAATGCATACAGAAGTACAGTCACATATATATATACTCCATCCCATTTTCATAGTCACTCCCCTACTAGCAACTAGATACATATCCTTACAGACCAGAGCGCAATAGCAAGGCCATTTCATAATATCTGTACATTATTTCATGAGCTACTTTGGCTAATGAAGCCACATACTCATGGATTTCCTAGAGTTTTCCCCCACCTTCTCCAAATCAGATGCACTGTGAATATGATCCAGTGGCTATCCCACAGGACCGAAACCCATGAGAATTTGGTTCTAGCCTCAAACTAGGAGATATTTTTGAAGTACCCTCACATCTAAAGATGGTAAGTACTAAGTATTTATTATCAGTAAGGGCTGCACCATATGTACTCACTCTGGAACTATTTCAGTTCTGCAGTACTCCGGACCTTCCTTAAGCACTGATTCAGCAAGGTACTTTAAGCATATGCCTCACTTTAAGCATACAAGTTATCTCATAAGTCTGTGGGACTAAAGGGTGTCTTTAACTTCCAGTATGTGAGTAGTTCCATATATTTCACAGCTTAGCGTTAAGCACATGCTTAAAACCTTTACTGAATTGGAGCCATCTGATGTACCTGTGTCATATTAAGAACGATAATATTTACCTCAAATCATGTTACTATAGTAATATTTGGATTCATTATCTCAGCATATATTAACAGAACAGTCCCTCAACTTTTCCCTTATTTATCCACTTGCAGAGTCAAATATCATCAGGCAATATACTCTTGCATCACTTTTATAAGCCATAATTGGAATTATGGAAGCTCTAGGAGAGGGAAATGATGTTTTATAACATTGGTACTGAGAGACAGCTATATCCCTGTAGTGAATCATCTTTCAGCTATCCTGCGGCATGATAAATCATCAACAGTTCAAAAGGATATTTTTTGCCATTCTATTTTATTGTTAAATGCAATAAATACAACTGGGGAATGCAGACTTTTCTCAACTTGCAGTTTTATAAGGCTGTGCTGCTTGGGAGCAATGATTAAGCAGGGTTGTGGGCGTGTTATGAAATATTTTAGGACCGTGTGGAAACAATCTAAAACCACTAACTAGGCTTTCAGACACACCATATTACCAGTCTCCTACAAGAGGTCAGAAGACCATTTCCTTTGAAAGCTTCAGACATTCCACTTTCCGAAGTACAACATAGTCATCACCTTTAATCTTCCTGAAGACATTAGCCTTTTAATATAAGATAGCACATGTTTAAAAAAAAGGTTAGAAGATATGTTAAAAAAATATAGGAATATGCTTATTGTGAATAAACTTAGGGTGAGATTTTCTTAACACTGACTTCAGTGGGAACAGAGTTAGGCCAATGCTAAGCACTTTCAAAGACCACACCATAGCATATAGGTGCAGTTTACCACACTGATACCTCCAGTACAGTTGTGTCTCAGTTTCCCCACTGTGCCTCAGGGTCTCTTCTTCTAGAGATAGTCTCCAACAGGTTAGTTTTGTGATTTGGCCTTCTGCCAAAAGCAAGAGTCCTGCTTTTCCAGAAAAGGACAAACTCCAAACATAAAATACATAGGCCTTCCACAAATAACCCCTTCAGACCTCATTTACAGGACCTCACTAATCTCCTGCTTTTTTGTAATAGGAGTTAAGTGATCCTCCACCTCTTGTCTGTAAGGGTTGACTCACTGTGTAAGAGGCCCAGCTGAGATGAAGGAAAATCACTACCTTTCTCCACTACAGTCTCCAGCCTTAATACCCTAACTAATTTAGTAGCCATACACTCCACTCTTCCCTCAAAGGTACTTCCTATCCTGTTTGGCTTGCTTGCCTCTTAAGCCTTCACCCTTGCCCATCCACAGGCAATTACATTTAAGGAAAAACAAAACAGACAAAGATTCTTAAACCAGCAACAGAGTCTTCTAGGAAGACTGTAGTACACTTTCTTCAGGATTTCTAGGCTACAGCTTTCTCATTCCTGGGAACTTCTCAGCTCTCTCTCTCATGGTTAGGAATAGGACACGTCCTGTTTCCCCTGGGTCAAAGAAGCAGTTTTCTTTCAGACTCAAGTGGAAACCTTTGCCTTAAGTAGCAGGGAAATCATGTTCTGTGGAGGAAGAGCAGGGTTCAGCATTTTCTGGGCTCCCCTTTTCTGCCTGATCCAGTATGGGCCCCCTTCACACTTAAGTATTAAAAGGAAGAAATCCTAATTATGATTTCACCTTCAGAATCCTTTGCCATGTCTGACAATCTCTTATAGACTGAGTTTTCCCTTTTCTTGGTTGTTCCCTTTAGGGAATGTGTCTCTTTCTGTCTCTGAGTCCCCATTCATTTAAAGAAAAACGCTTGTTAACTTCCTAGAGGTTACAGGAGGAGGTGGAAGGGGGCAGGTGTATGCATTGGGAAGATGTGTGGAAATTGGATTTTTTTTAAAAGTTACAATGTAAGCTACAAAAAGAAAAGTAGTATCTTTAGATAAGGAGAAAGAAACAACTGTGCAGCAGAACAATAATCTACGGTTGAAGAAACTATTTGGGTAAAGAAAATGTGGGCTCTCACTGCAGGAAGCTATCTTAAATAGTATAAGAAAAGTACCACTGGATTCAAAATTATTTGGAAAGAAGGTGAAAAGCATTTTTTTCTCCAGAATGTCTTTTCGTATTTGAATATTAATGACACTAAATGCACTGACTGATTTAGACTAAGTTGAAAGACGTTTATCCTAAGCCTGTAGCATTTTTTTTTTTTATTATTTTCATGGTGTGGCAGAGTTGAGCCAGCACTCTGATCACTACAACTCCACTTAGTTGCCCTGGCATATGTCTGACTACCAGAACTGTGCCCACTTGATAGATTGGGATGGGCTGTAGGAATTAAAAGACTAATTAGGTCATTAGTCCAGATAGTACAAAAGGTGCAAAAAGGAAGGCTGGAGGAGGATGAGGAAAGCCTGAGTCAGAGGAGAGTGTGGGGGTCTGTCTTTGCCCGAGGAGCTGAAGGCATAAGACTACATAGTCTCTAAATGTGGTGGAAAAGAACACTGTAAATAAACTGTCTGAAGTATTTTACTTGACGAAGGTGTCTGAGGGCTGGAAAGTAAGTAGGAGTGAGTCTACCCTACCATGCATAGACAGGACTACTCCATCTGTTAATATAATGTACTGTGTCTGCAATACTAGTGATTTAAGTATTAATAAAGATAGTGGGAACTTTAAACCTATCATAAACTGCTCCTGTTTCACATAAGTATCATTTACCTTTGATGTTCAGGCTAATTCTTTATTCACTGCACTCCATGCAGTACTTATTGACCTTCTAGATTAGTCTTTTGTGGGGTACTATATGAACACTTTGCTGTAGTTAAGTTGAATTATATTCTGAGATTCTCTATCAATTCCATTTGTTTCAAATTTGTGAGGTATAATTTTCCTTTTTGTGAGCCCTTGCTGACTATTCTGAATAAAATCATAGTTTTTCAAGAGCTCTCCAATTTTGTTCCTAATTAATGTTCAGCAGAGATGGATGAACTAGTTCAGATAAAATAATAATTGAACTGACCCTTTCCTAAATGAAACACTAGACAGACCTGCTTTTGAAAGTCTTCATTTGTGAGCATTGAAATAAAAAATTTATTTCATGTCATCTCTCACAATAGTGTACACTTTCCATGTATGATTAAAGATCCACCAGTCCCCTTCATGGACACCTTGTTCCTGTTATTTCTTCAAGATACATTTACTATTTTAACACTTGTGCAATCTTTTTATTCTTTGCCTTTCAATTTCTGACTTTTTTACTCATTGATTTTAATGATGTCCTCTTCTGCACAGGGACCTTGATCCTGCAAAGACTAATTTATGCACATGCTTAACTTTATGCCTTCTGACCAGTCCCATTGACTTAAGCATGCATTTAACTTTATGCACACTGAAGTGCTAATTCAGGCCTGATCAGGATAGCCCTATTACTGGCACCAAATTCTTTTCAGAAATGACAAATTATAAAACAAATACACATAAAACAATGTTGGTGAGAATTTGTCCTACATTCTTTGCATACCCAGAATTACTGAACAAAAAATAATGATTGGGCCTAATTAGATTTTTTGACTACTTTCTTCCTGTTTTGTCTTGGTTTTAATCCATAAAATCGTACATCTCAGTGAGCTGGCACATGTGTATAGGTTTATGTGTTGGCCATAAAACATACTTTAATGGATAAATAAAATATTTTGTACAGTGCCTAAATTGTCAATGATTAACCATAAAAGGGCCCTTCAGAGTTAAACTTCTTTCCTTTTCCGTTCACATCTGAGTCTTTTTTTCTTTAATGAAATAAACCAAGAGAAATTAAATTGAAAGAACATTTACAAAGATAATATGTGACTAAAAAGACATCTCCCTACTCCAGTTGCTTTCCTAAGGTCCCAGTGCTGCACAAACACTTGCACATGTACTTAATTTTACTAACAGGACTAGTTCCATTGAAATCAATAAACTACTCACACCAGTAAAATTAGGCAGAGGCATAAGTGTTTGTTAGATCAGGGCTTGACATTACCATTTCTACTAGTGGAGAAATGCTAAGATAGATATAGATATATATAAACACCAAATTTCTTTACCTTTTTTTTACCAAAAACGCCTTAAAATTAAAGGTTTAGATTTTCAAGATGGAGAAAATGAAGGAATTTCAAACCCTTATTTTTCACTAAAACCCCAGATCTAAACTCCTCCAGATTCTTGAGAAATTCTGATCCAGAGCACAATCCACACTTCATGACTAGTCCCTGGCTCAAGAGTGGCAAATCTAAACACATTCTCAATTTAGGAATGTTTAATTACAGCTCCATTTTTAAAAATCCCCTCCCTTATTGAGTTTTTTCCCATTGTTTCATGTTCCTCAGATCAGACAATGAGATCAGATTATCTCATTTTTTAATGCAGATGTTTCTAATCCATTCCCCTTTCCGGTTCTTAAACTAGCACAATAACAAAACCTTGGATATTTAACCACTGCAAAGCAATATTTATTTTTTAAATTGTTTCAATTGACATCAGTCTTGTAATCTTTCCTTTTGGGTGTAGGTTTGATAAAGACAAGATCTTCAGAATTTGGGCCAGGTTTTACATGCCAATATCTCTTTAAGAAATACACTCTGTTTTCTCACTGCTGCTTTCAACTAAGATGATTGCCTGTCAAAATATCTCATGTGTAGGCTTTTGATTTTTCTAAACTGTTCAGTACGAGGAAGTTGATCAAGGTTTCTATTTCTAATTGCTCAATAAGCTGATCTCATACTTTGTTAGCTATGTAAAATATAGTACTATGTTTCACACAAGTCAAATATATCTATGAGCTTGATGTCCTTGCATTAACTTTAATGGGAATAGGATTGGACATTTATACCCCAATCTGCAAACACTTTATATGTAGAGTCATAGATTTTAAGGCCAGAAGGGACCATCATGATCATCTAGTCTGATCTGCTCATTTAATGATTTAAAGACTTCAAGTTACAGTGAATCCACCATTTACACTAGTTTAAACCTACAAGTGATCCAGGCTCCATGCTGCAGAGGAAGGCAAAAAGCAAAACAAACAAAAAACAAAAACAACCAACACCAAAAACTAGGGTCTCTGCCAATCTGACCCAGTGGAAAATTCCTTCCCAACCCCAAATATGGTGATCAGTTGGACCCCAAACATTTTGGCAAGACTCAACAGCCAGACACTTTCTTTGTAGTAACTCCAAGCTCTCTCCATCTAGTGTCCCATCATCGGCCATTGGAGATATTTGCTACTAGCAGTCGCAGATCTGCATAACTATTCAATGGAGTAGTCCCATGAAAATTAATGAGACCATTAATGCATTTGCCAGACTGGGGGCCTTAAGTTGTAATCTTTCAGGGGGTTGGAATATACCTGATTCTGAAAAGCATTCCCTGTATAAATTATTTAAGTGATTTTAATTATACAGAAATGTGTGGCTATATACATATGCCCATATGTAGGCTCACTTTATTTACTTCATGGAGGAGCCACCCTACCTTACATTACTGGCAAAAGAAAGAGTGTGCCATTGCCGTTCTTCACACAGACAATGTAAATGCAGCCAACCAGTCTGTCTCCAATACACAAATCAATATCCACTGTAGCACAGCCACTTGAATTCAACAGTTCACAGCTGTTTGATTGGCTGTCCTGTGTGTATTCTCATGTAATCTATAAATCCTCTTTCTGCATGCACAGAAACAGCACCTACTATAATCCAACCAAGGCTAATAATTCAATGTGCCACAGATTTTTTATAATTATAGACATTGATAAATCTTGAATAAGCAGAGTTTATGTGGCTCGGGCAGTTCAGGGCTCATAGCTAGAGATAGGTACAATTGTAATAGCAGAAGCAAAATGTGTTTCTAATGTATGAAAAAAAAGTAAAACTTATGGATGATACGAGACCTCTTAAAATCTGTAGGGACAGCACTATTAACACCAAGTCAGTCTACTTTAGTAATAGGAAAAGACCAACTACCTGATGATAAATCCATAATGCAAGGGAAGACCTTTCATTTAGAGTGGAGAGAGAGCTAAGATGGGCAAAACATGTTGTTCTATACCAGAGCAGGCCCACTATCGATCACTTACTCTGAAAGTATATTTAAATGGCGAAGGTGGTGGTGTTCACTGTTTGCTGCAGATAATATGAATTCTCTGGATGTTTGCAACGTTAACTATTACTAAGTGAATTTCAGTATTTATTAACACATCTTTACTTTTCACTTATGAGATGACAGTGGAGAGGAGGACTAAACAAAGAGATTTCAACTCTGCATGAGCTTCTGGTGTTCTAAATCTTGTGACTTGTTGAATTGACACAGCAAATTAAAGTTGCTTCTCTCTGTGCTGACTGATCTCCAAGACATGCCAGCTACTTTGGTAAGATCAGGAAATTCTTAATTATGTTCAAGTTGAGTTAGCTAGGCAAATCAACAAACAAATTTTCTTTTCTGACTGATCTCTTCTTAGCTCCTCTCCACAGCATGTTTTGAAGGGAGAAGAGGGAAAGAAACTTCAACAATTGTACATGCAGTTTCTGGAATACTAGATAAATATATTACAGCAGCCACACTTTACAGATCATAAGCAAGCTTGGGGTGGATGGGAAATGTGTTATGGTTTTTTGTCACAGCTGTGAGATTTAAGAGACATGTATGGTATCGCAGTCTTACTTACCTATCTAAAATATGGTCATTTGAATATTAATAATGCTGTAGAAATTTAAAACTGATACCTTTTCAAAATGAATTAGTCTTGCTTCATTTAAACAGCTTTTCTTTTGTTTCATTGTGTTTGTGTGTTGAGGGGGGGGAGTTGGCAACTTTTTCTTAAAAAAAAGAGGCTAAATTGCTAACATCTTGGTACTCTGGATACAACATGGGCACCTACTACTTTGGAAGCATGAGTGCACACTTCTCTTTGCTCTGCAATGGGGAACAGTAAAACTAACAAAGTTTACTACAGGTGTATGACTGTAGAGTTTATGTAATTAGTAGGGGAAGAGATGGTGACTGTGCAATTACAAAGAGCAGGAATCTGAGTGCAACACTTGCAATCCATGATACATTCTGAGACATCTTCAACAAAGCAGGAATACCAGGAGTACACCGTGGGGAGGGAAATGCAGGTCCAGACAGTTAAACTTTCCAACTGCAGCAACTACCTTTGTCGAGATCGTAACTGGAATACTCCTCCCTTACAGAAGGCCTTTCTGCATGGCTGCAGATTCCTTAACCCAATCCTGTCCCTGAACCCCAAAATAAATGTTTAGTGTTTCCCTAGTGGGGTACATAGGCACTGGGTACATGCACTTCAGTGCCATCTGAAGAGTGTTTTGGTCATTCAAAACTCTGCCATGGTTAGAGGAATGCTGGTCTTGTGTTTAAGGCACTAGCTTGGGAGTCAGCCTATTCCTGGCTTTGCCGGGGAGTCAATTCAGTTCCTTGTTTTGCCATTACCTCTTGTTTGATCTTGAACAATTCACTTAAGCCAGAATTCTGAAAACAGTTCCCCATCCACAATTTAGACTGGATTTCGAAAGAGCTCTTTCGAATTTGGCCTCACAGTATGATCCAAAGGCATTTGAAATCAAATGGAAAGACTCCTAATAACTTCAGTTTTGGATCAGGTCCTGAATCTCTCAGTGCCTCAGTTGCCCTGTAAAAGGAGATTTCCTTTCTCCTACCTTTTGTCTGTCTTGCCTATTGAGGCTTCCGTGAAATTTATGTAGGCATCCCCCTGCATTCATGTGAAGCCTGACTTCAATAGGTCTACCTGCACTCATCTTATTTCAGAATCAGGCCTTGATCAAGTGGTTAGTTTCTTTGGGCAGGAGCTGTCTTTTTCCATGTGTATGTACAGCACCTAGTACAATGGTCCCCAATCTCAGTTGAGGTCCCTAGGCACTATTGTAATAATAATTAATGGTAATATCCTGTGACATTACCTATGGTATAGTCTGGACTGTTGAATAGCTGTGTCCCCTCAGTTCTCCAATCTGGGGTGCCTTTTACACCTCTTTACTGTAAGAACATCCACTTCTAGCCAGTTCACACACAGCCTCTAACATGTAAAATCACTCCTAGCTGCACAGTATTGAGGACCACTAGCTAAGCACTCATGCATTAAACTGCAGGGCAACACCAGCAAGCTCTCTAGTCCCAGGCTTTCCCCCCAAAATGTGTGTCTTATACTGCTCAGTACCTTTCTGAACAATACAAGTTCATAGAAAGTCCATCATTTCATCAAAGGAAAATGGTAATGCCTTGTTATCCCAAATGGGGATAATCCAAACACAGTGGTTAAGATACAACAATAAGATACATTTATTAAAAGTCAGTATTACAAAAGAAATAAAAGATAAACTGCACGCTAATGGCTAACTTAACAAACAGAATTCAAAGCAGAGGTCTTCTTCACTACACTGCTGTAAATTTCACAGGCTGGGGTTCCTTTCAGCCTGGGACCCCCCCACCCCTTAGTTCAGTGTCCTTCAGGTATTCATTGATGTCATGAGCAGAGAGATGGGAGGAGGAGTACAATCAAGTGTTTTCCTCTCCTCTCTATAATTCAATTTTTTGGGCTAGAAACATCCTTGCTGACTCATGGTGACATACAGTCTGTTATGGATGTGAAGTTTGAACTGTCCCTGTGATGGAATGTAAATTTCTTGTTTACAGATTTCCCCCTGCTTGAGAATGGCTGCTTAAGCAGGTGATAGCCCTTTAACTCCTGAGAAAGTGATTTGGGCCTGCTTTTCTTAAACGTGGAGCATGTTACAGCAATGATACATGCAGAAACTTATAACTTCATATACAATGTTGATATACATATATTACCAGGACAATAATGTTCAGCAGATTATGACAGTTCTAATGATACCTCACAAAACATACTTCGTACAAAATTTATCATAGTCGTGCAAAAGTGGTGAACATAATAGTATAGACCATCACATATATCAAGTCATGCTGCTTTAGCTTATCTGAATGAAAACTGAGAGAAGAATGGAAGATTTTGCTCTATATGTTTTTTAGTTAAAATAGAAAACAAGCCTACACTACTTGACTATTGTTTTTTAATGTCTATGTAAGAAATCAAGTCATGTATCCTGCAAAATGGTGCTTTGTTTTCTAGGTATCTAGCTTCGAGGGCTTGAAAAGTCTGGGAGTCCCTTTAACTACCTGTCAATGGAAATAGATTAGTTGGATTTATTTTTATTTTTTCTTAACTACTCTAAATTATCTTTGAATGAATCAGGCTTCTGGGAAGAAGATTGCAACTCAGTCAGTCTTGGCAAAAAAAGATAAGATCACTTGTGTATACTCATAATTTGTCTAGATTTGTATTTAGTCTAAATTACTTCCTTGTAATTAGTTTTAAACTGTCTGTACCTTCTTATTATAGGATGTTAGGACTGCAACAGACTTTTGTGATGCATGTAGCTAGTGAAGTGTTCCAGCAACCTATTACAGAGGAAGTACTATTCTCTCATTTATTATATATAAACACACACATGGAATGTACTGTTGTATGTGTCTCTCACTCCTAAAGACACACAGAATTGTTACTGTGTTGGTTTGGGAAATCTGTCTATTTAGAGCTTATGAACTGTTTAATATTGGGAGCACTTTATGTATATTTGTGTCAGACAGCTGATTCCATTGTTGATGTGGTTCTCTGTTGTCCTTTTACCTCCCTTTTGGACTGGAATTCCAAGGTGGAGCAGTACAGGGTTGTTAATAAAGGGTCAGTAAACTCAGATGGCCCTCAGAAGCAATTTAGACTGAAAGCTCACTCCTGCCCCGGAGAACAGGTTTGTCAGAGGAGAGATTGCCTGATAATGAAATCAACTGGTAGGAGACTGGGGTCACCTGTTGCTGCTGATCAAGAGGTCACATGACTGAGGAGGCTGGAAAGTAGGGTGACCAGATGTCCTGATTTCATAGGGACAGTCCCGATTTTTGGATCTTTTTCTTATATAGGCTCCTATTACCCGTCACCCCCATTCTGATTTTTCACACTTGCTATCTGGTCACCCTACTGGAAAGTAATTGTTTTACTGTAGCTCTTTGGCCATTTTCATCAGTTCAAGCTGAGGGGAGCTGTTGCAGGAGCCTGATAAGGCAGAAGTGACTTCTACCTACTGGAACACAGATGAATACCCCTCCCCCATCCCAAGGACTCCCAAATGGAAGGGTGAGCTGGAGTGGGGGGCATTAGGTTCAGGGTGTTTGTTTTCTCAATGATGCGTACTCTCTTCTGCTTTATCTTGCAAAAGTAAATGGTGTTTAGAATCCTGTACAAAGTCCATGTGTCTGTTTGCTTTCACTGTCACGTGCCTCTGAAGAGGTGAACTATGAATCAGAAGGCTCACACCTTTGGTGGGGTTCCGGGGCATATGCCAGAGCTGCTCATGAAGCAGAACTACAGTCTCAGTCTGAAGATTCGCAGTGCCCATAGTGGTATTGGACACAAGGGCTGCACATAGAGTTCTTGCCCAAAGCCAGGGACAGTACCTAAACTCTGCCTGGCCCCAGAAAGCTGAGCATGCAGGATTCAGCAGTTGGATCCCCTCACAGAAATCTGGTGAGTGTACAGCACAGGGAGCTTGACTAGATCTGTTGCAGTTAGCTACAATGAACTTGGGATGTCTGGATTCATTCTGGTCTCTGGTGGCATGGAGCTCCCTGTTTGAAGGGACTCTTAGCTATGAAGGCCAGCCACTATCTCTTCATGGTTTAATCCTAGATATTGATAGCCAGGGTGAACTTTAAGGCTGTTAATGGGCTAATCCTGTGCCCATTCCTCAGCAACTTCCTCTCCCAACCTGGCATGCTGTAGGATTCATAGTCTGATTAATATTAATACATAAATCTTTCATGTGAAGCAGTTAGGGTTGCTACACACACATTTGCTTTATGCAAACCCACAACAAGGAAATGGAAAGATGAGCTGCTTAACAGTACTTACCTCTGCTTCTCCATCCACAAACACCATCTTACCATTAACACAACTACCACATACCACTATGTACTGTGGCTGTAAGCCTGCGTCCCTTTCATGCTTCTGTGAAGCCCTCTATACCAAATTATTATCTTTCAAGATGCATACACCCAAGAGTTAGAGTATTTTATGTTTGTATCTTTCTGGAAGGCTGCAACATAATACTACTCTGATTCTTAGAATTTAGAACCCCAAAATGGGGAGAAAGAATGAAAGCATGAAAGGGTTTTTAGTAAGTTTTGTTATTTTGGTGTCCAGCATCAATGTGCCTCGTAGAACAGAAGGCCACTTGATCACTTGTGGATATATGCCTCGAACTGAGAGTGAGGGCATACTGTTTTTAAATACAACTTTCTAAAATGCTCCCCCCTTCTAATCGCCATCATGTCAGTCTTTCCCGTATTAATTATGGACCAGCTGTCTCTATTCAGCTTCCAGTTTGCTGGGTATACTGAGATAGCTGTGAGATACTTCATGCAGATGTTACTAATGATGCACAGAACTCTTTGTCAGTGTATTCCTGACAGTGTAGGTCATGGATTCTCACAGTCTCAACTAGTTTCAAATCAGTGTTGAATAGGAGAGGTGGGACGATATGGCCTGGTAGGACTACACAAATTAGGGCCTTCATGCAGGAGTAACTGTCCATCAACACAGTCTAGGATCTGCCAGGGAATGACAAGCATAGCCAGGCTGAAGTAACCCTGGCTACCACTACCAGGTTTTACAAGTGGGTCAGCAATACTTTATGGTGGATGGCAGCTTGAGAATGAGTAGTGTCAGCAAAGACATTCACGGTGATAAGGATGTTCTCTACCAGGGTAGCTACAACTGTTTCTGTGCCATGACTCAAGCTGAAGTCCTGTGGGGGAGGATCTAGAATATTAGTGGAGCAGATGTTCCTGGGGCCTGCTTGTTAACTACTCAGGTCTTGCTGAGGAATGAGAAAGTAGCAACCAAGTGTTAGGGGGTTGGTTCGTGTGAGTGATTTTTTTATAGTAGGCCAGACTGTTGCACATTTCAAAGTAGTGGAAATAATGTCTTCCCTAAGGAAAGTATTGATTGTCTCCCTCAGCGGAGGGATAAGGTGTGCATTACTGGCTTTTGCTAGCCAGCAGGAGCACGGGTCCATTTCACCAAGATTTTTCAGTGGGGCTTCAGCAACTCTCTCTGGGTGAATTAGATGAAATTTGTCAAAAATGATGGGATAATTGTTGCCTGCTGCATTGATATATTTCCCTCTTGATTTGAGAGGCTGTCACACATTTGATTAATGTTCCTCTGTGAAAGAAGAGAAGAGCTTCTGAAAGCAGGTGGTACTTGGCTCTTTGGTTGGTTGAGGGGAGACAGGCTGCCTTTATATATGTGGAGGATGGAACTATATTTGGGCCTCACTGTCTGTAAGGTACTTTAGACCCAAGCATGCAGAGTGCCAGTAGAAAGGCTAGAGTCAGGAAAATGCAAGGTTCATGTTTACACACATGTGACACTATGCAAATAGGGGTTTATTTTTGGGATTCTGGTTTGACCCTGACACTAGTTTGGGAAATATCTGTAGCTGCATCTCCTTTCACATATAGCTTTAAAAGCGGTAAATAATAAAGCATACAGGGTAGTTCCGATGTTTCCCTAGGGTTTCTGAGTGTAACACTCCATTTCTAAAGTGTTGAGCTTAAATAGTCTGTTTCACCTAATTAGCTCACAATCCAGAAGTGTCTCTGAGCTATTTCTGAAACTTGTCTAGGAATTAACCCTGGAAAGCTCAAGCTGTTTTCTGGCTTGGTGGATGCTCCTAAGGCAGGGTGCTTCATGACTTCCCCTCAAAGACATGTACAACCTGTCAGTGTTTATACAGCAAATTATAAAACAATCAATTTGTAAGTACCTACAGGATAACAGTGTTATAAGGAATTTGTCAAGAACAAATCATGCCAAATCAATTTCATTTTCTCCTTTTACAGGGTTCTGGCCTAGTAGATTGGGGTGGGAAAAGGGGAAGCTGTACACAAGATATATCTTGATTTCAGTAAGGTTTTTGACAGTCCTACATGACCACATTTCCCTAGTTTGCTTATGAGACACTCTAGATGAAATTACTATAACACCTGCACAACTGTTGAAAGGCCCTACCCATAGAATAATTATCAATGGTTTGCTGTCAAACAGGGAGGACAATTTAAGTATGGCCCTGCAGGGGTCTGTCTTTGGTCTCGTACTCGTCAATATTTTCATTAATGACTTGTATACTGCAGTAGAGAGTATACGTATAAAACTTGCAGATGAACTTAAGACGGGAGGGGTTAAAGTCACTTTGGAGGACAGGATTAGAATTCTAAACAACCTTGACAAATTGGAGAATTGGTCTGAAATCAACAAGATGAAATTCATTAAAGATAAGTACAAAGGACATGACGAAAGAAAAAAAAATCGAATATTCAACTACATGATGGAAAATAACTGGTTAAGTGGAAGTACTGCTGAAAAGGGATTATAGTGGATCACAAATTGAATAAGAGTCAACAATGTGATGCAGTTTCAAAAGGGCTAATATCATTCTGGGGTGTATTCGTAGGAGTGTCATAGGTAAGACACAGCAGGTAATTCTCCTGCTCTACATGGCACTGGTGATGCCTGAGCTGGAGTATTTTGTCCAGTTCTGGGCACCACACTTCAGGACAGATGTAGACAAATGTGAGAGTATGGCAAATTCTCCTCTATCCCCAAATTTATCCGCTGGCCAAGCAAGCAAATAGCAGTGATAAAACCCAGTTTTGTAGGATTCAAAAAATTAGACATTTATATGGATAATGAGAATATCCAAAGGTTTATATTAGATGGAATATTAAATGTAAGGAATATAAACGCACATGTTCATGATATAAGCTGTATGTGTGCTGCTGCTGTACACATCTATGTTCAGAGACAGAAGGGCCAGCATAAGCCACCCATGTTATACAATGCAACCCTCTGCATTTTGTAGGTCTATATTACTTAATGTGCAATAATATTGTACTAATCTACTTTGAGATGGGCTAGTGTCAAGGATCACTAAAGAAAAACTCTGTGGCATAATTAAGACACATTGTTTTCTTTTCTGTGCTCTTATTTTTTTAATAGCTCCTTTTCACTCAAGCTGTTGCTTCAGAATTAGATGTTGCTGGAGTTTCTGGCATGAACAATGATGAGTGGTGCATAATCTCAGTTAAAGATGAGAGCCTACTGCACAATGGGAAGAAGTCTTCCCAGTATAAATCTGGTACTTTAAAAGCCAAAGCTTCCACAACTGGGAGATAAAGAATAACTCATAGTCCAAGCATGACATTCATTTACTTCCAAAGAGGTTTTAAAAAAATATTTATTTCTTTGTTTTTCTCTTTAAATACTCTGAAGTTTTAATGAAAACTCCGCAAATAGACGATGGGCCAATTGATCTCCCTATTCTCATTAAGCAGTACTTCATTCTGCAGTTAGTCCCCATGAAATCAAAGGGGTTTTTTTAGGAATTATTATTACAATTGTATGTCAAAGGTAGGATGTGTTGTAAAAACTACAAGATTCTAGGCTTACCGTGCTAAGAAAGATGTTGTTAAATACTCCACTCAATTTCTCTCTCTTTATCATTAAATATGATCCACCTAGACCTTGACCTGGCATGATAGACCTATTTCTTTTGATCCAAGAGTTAATGATTCTAATCAGAGGGGCTGAAGGCTGGATCCCTGCGGTGAGGGGAAGGAAATGGATTCTTCATAAGAACCCTCTCACAGCGATTTCTCTACATTTTTCCACTGTTGGGGTGGGGTTTTCCTCCTATGCTAGACTGTGGGATCTGCCTCCAAACCCTGGGGCATATAAGGAACACCCACAATGGGAGTGGAAGCTCCATACCATTGCTGGAGCTCTGTGCCCCCAGAAGAAGGAGATTCTAGCCATAAAACAGTTCAATGGAAAAGATAGCACAGGGCCAGGCTTTATTATTTTTTCTTAATAAAATCCAAGGAATCATGGATGCCGCTCACACCTTCCCATTCCTCCCTGATATGCCAAATGCCTGCTTCCACCCATTCCATGGCATGGGTAAACAGATCATCAGAGAAGACTCTGTGGGATGTAGGAAAAGGAAGTGGTAGTGTTAGGGAGACAGGTGAGTCCCACCTAGGAGCAAGAGGAAAAGAGAGAGAGAGATCTGCATACAGAGTCCCCTTTTGTGCACAGGCTTGATCCCTGCTTAGATTTCTGACATTAGCCCTATGTAAATGGAGACACACATAGACCTCAAGTACTGGTGCTGTCTGTCCCTAGAATTCACTGGGAGAGAAGTCAAAATAATTTATATCCTTCCTCCTCCTATCCTCCACTGCCCACCCAGGTTAATGGCTTGACATCTGTAAACCAGGTCAGCAGCCTTGAGGAAATAGCTGAAGGAAATTTAGAAGATTGATCATGTGTCGTTGTGTGATGAGGATGAGGAATCAGTGTTTTTATATAGCATCAAAGTGGACTGGATTTAACTGTGTAAAAGAGGGAGAATTTAAATCTAGATCCAGATCATGGCTACCTAAGGTGTAAGGAAGAGTAAAATTAACAAAAGAGAGAGAAAGGAGTCTATTTTTCCTGGTTGAGTTGCCCTTTACAGGAATAATTGAATTTGTGTTTGTCTCTTTTATGAGAGGTAACTTTTGTCAGAAATAAATAAATTTTAAAAATGCTTTGATCATTACTCTGCAGAAGGACATTATAGAATTAATTTTTATAATGCCAGCTACATCATAAAGGAATTTTGAAATGGCTAAAGCCACTTTAGCAAAGCATACTCTGAAAATAAGGGCATTCCAGTTAATCCAGTAAGATTATGGCAATTACCTTACCTGTCCATACACATGGTCCTCTTTAGGGGTGTGTGGAGGTGGTGGGGGTGGTTTTTTTTGACTCGTTAGTTGGCTTTGTTTGTAAGGGGACAAGGAAGGATAGGTATGGATTCATTCCTGAAGCAAAAGGTCATCCCTTGATGAGCTTTTAAAAGGTGATATGGTGGAGGGGGAGCCAAGGAGTTAGTTACATATTTTGTGCACTATATTATTAGAATGACCGTGGCACCTAATATAGCCAGCTGTTTGAGGAGGAGGGGAAGGAAAATACAAACTGAAAAAGCAAGTTCCCTTTACAACAATATTTATAGGAATATGACTTAGCATTATCATTGGGGCACAGTTATTGAAAAGTTAGTGTCTCCTGAACAAGACAACTTCCCCACAATTTTTTATATATATAAAAAAATATATGGAGGAACAAAACCACCTTTTCCTTGCCTACAAAGGTCCCCTTTTCCTTGGCAGTGTATGAAATACTTGGTTCTTGCACAGTGAGGCTTTTGCAGTTGCTCCCCTGCCCCATCACTTTTCTGCTTAGATTTAGGTTATAAGCATTTTTTTAGAATTCATGGATGAACTGTTCAATCTGATTGAGATTTTAAAATAGTTTTCAGACAGCCTGGCAGATTTTAGAGGCATTCAATTGCTTGTGAGAAGTTTGTCTGACTCTACTTTTCTAAACAGGATAAAAAAAGTTATTAATATTTTCAGAAATGTATGCCATTAAAACTCTCACCTTGGGACAAATCCTGACCCCAGCATGAGTAACTGGGCTGTGCATTGAGGAGTTAGGCAGTGAATGGGAAGGAAGGAAGGAATCCTCTGTGCCAGATGCTCCATGGCTGCAGCAACCTTTGAAATCATTCAACACACTCATAAATACATAGAATCATGGGGCTGGAAGGGACCTTGAGAGGTCATCTAGTCCAGTCACCTGCACTCAAAGCAGGACTAAGTATTATCTAGACTATCCTTGAGACGTGTTTCTCTAACCTGCTCTTAAAAATCTCCAGTGATGGAGATTCCACAATCTCCCTAGCCAATTTATTCCCGTGCTTAACCACCCTGACAGTTTGGAAGTTTACATGGAGAGCAATAGCCAATGAAGTCATGTAAGGCCAGAATTTCATCTTAGTTGCATCACTGCAAATCTGGAGTACCTCCACTGACCTTCAATGGAGTCGATCTGGATTTGCATTGGTGTAACCAAAATCAGAACTTAGATCATAGTCACAGATCCATTGACACTGACTCTTCCCCTGTGTTTCCAAACCTATCCAGCCCACTGAAGAGCAGGAAGCCACAACAGAGTGCAGTTCCACAGCACATAAATGCCATATGTGCTCTCCAAATCTCCTCACATTTGGAGCTCTTTGAGTCTGTTGGAGGGCAGGATTTATTTCCCTAATGCACAGAATCTAATCTTATTGGATGAGAAATCTTGTTCACCTGGTTTAATTTAGTTTTACAGCTAGCCAGCAACAGCCTCACTAAAAGAATCTCTTGCTGCAAGTTATTATTTTTTCCTTTGAGAAAGAGTGATGTTTATGATCTTATTGTGTTTTGCTTGGGGCCATCTTTGTCTGTTGATCCCCAATCACCAGGTCTATGTTGTTATCAGGGCCGGCTCCAGGCACCAGCTTAACAAGCAGGTGCTTGGGGCGGCCAAGGGAGAGGGGCGGCACCTGCGGCAATTCGGGGGCAGCAGGTCCCTCACTCCTTCTAGGAGTGAAGGACCTGCCGCTGAACTGCCGCCGCCAATCGCGGCTTTTTTTTGCTTGGGGCGGCAGAAATGCTGGAGCCGGCCCTGGTTGTTATTGTCAAAGTTTTCAGATCCTCTGTTACTACTTTAATTCTGCTTTACACATGTAAATTTACTTCAAACATTTACTAGAAGCTTTTAAAAAATAACCGGTCTGATTCTCCATTTCACTCCCCCAGTGTACATCAGTACAGAGCAGGTGGAAATCAGAATGGTATAATTTTGCCCTCACTTTGCACAGATGTAAATGATCATCCTTGGGTCAAGAGAACCATGCTGTGACACTAAGCACCCTGTATTTCCCCCCACATGCTACTGTAACAATCTTTGTACAATATATGCTTTGTAAAGTAGCACATGAAAACTAATAACTCTCTGATCATTTAGCTTTTTATATGATGTATGCAAGAAGGTGTACAAAAAGTTATAAATATATGCTGGAATTATGACTAAAGTGTGTTTTTAAACTAGGCATGTTAGGGGGAGTTAGTTAGACAAAGGAATGTGTATTTGATTCTCTGACCAGCCTGATGCTCAGACAAAGACAATGAAGGTCCATATTTACATAGAAACAGTAAACAAGACTACCAAGACAGCAGGGAGAGGAGATAACAGGAAACGGAACAATTTGCATTTCAGCAAAAAAAGAAAGAGAAAAAGTATGGACCTTCCTTCACCACCAGACTCCGTCACTTTCCTCAAAGCTTAAATAAACTTTACTTTTGAGGGTACAGGCGGCGAGTTATATGGGCCCATGGTGCCTGTGCTCCACCAATATTTAGGAACGTGGGCCCGGCTCCACCAAAGTTTGGGCTCACTGTGCTTTGTGGGGCCCAACACTTCAGAGGGATGCGGGGTCTAGGGAGGCCCGGGAGGTTAGCAGGGCAGCAGCAAGCAACCTGGGCCCAGCTCTCCCCTCTCCACCCTCCGGCTCCTG
Organism: Trachemys scripta elegans; assembly: GCF_013100865.1. NCBI lineage: Eukaryota > Metazoa > Chordata > Testudines > Emydidae > Trachemys > Trachemys scripta. The sequence continues at coordinate 48,065,114 of NC_048308.1, forward strand.
GCGTCACTTGGGGGAGGGGGCGGAAGCTGGAAAGGGTGGGGTGGGGGGGTTGGGGAAGGGGTGGAATGGGGGAGGGAGGGGGCGGAGCAGGGGCAAGCTGGGGCTGGGTTGCTCACTGCTGCCGGCACCAGGTCCCCCACTATCCCCCCAGGCTTCCCTGAACCCCGTGTCCTCCTGAAGTGTGGGGCCTCCCCAAAGCATGGGGCCCTGGGTGGTTGCCCCAGTCCGTCCTATGGACGGGACAGCTCTGGGTCCAGGGCGGCCTGGGAGGTTAGCAGGTGGGTCTGGTGCCAGCAGCAGTAAGCAACCCGGCCCCAGCCTGCCCCCTCCCTACCCCCATTCCACCCCTTCTCCCAAGCCCCCACCCCACCTCTTTCTGGCTTCCTCCCCCTCCACCGAGCGATGCCGGGAACTGGCAGGGTGGAGCGGAACAGGGCAGGCTGGGGCCCGGTTGCTCTCTGCTGCTGGTGCCAGGCTCCCTGCTAGCCCCCCAGGCCTCCCTGGACCCTGCATCCCCCTGAAGCACGGGCCCCCCAAAGTGCAGGGCCCAGGGCGGTTGCCCGGGTGGCTGTGCTTGGACCCGTTCTGGGCACCACCAAAAATTATACAAACCTGATGCCCATGTAAGAGATAATACAACCATTTCAAAGGTTTACTGGTCTATAAAGATTGGGGCCTGAATCTCAGATGATACGCAAATGAATCAATTGATTGTATGTACTATTACTGTATTACAAGCGTGTGGTCTTTTCTGAAAGCACACTGGTGATTAATATCATTGTGACATGTACGTATTAACACTATGAGGAAATATGGATACCTAATGTTGTTATGTTTTAATCTGTGGCCAAACATGGAAAAACAGGTTCCCTTCCAGACTGGATAGAAAGCAGCTATTGACCTGTCTCCTATGTAAATTAAGCATGGTAGAATTGAAACATTGGAAGCCCTATTTACGTGAGTGGAATGGGAAGCCCAGGGGAAGGGAAGAACAGCATAAGGTCATCCTGCCTCTTGAAACAACATAACTTTGGAAGATATAACCAAGATCAGAGACCTATCTTTGGCATCCATCACAAGAGGGCAGAACTCTTGCAAGCTGAGAAAGATGGGTCCTTTTACCAAGGGGGATGGAAGTCTCTGGTATCTCAATATAGATGAAAGAAACCATCCTGAAAAAAGCCTGTACCTTGCTATATTAAGTTTTAGATTTTTAGATGGATATTTTCTCTTTTATTTCCTTATTACCCTTTCTATTTTTATCCCTTATACTTAAAATCCTATTTTATTTTGTTTTGACTATTAGTCTAAACCACCAGTACTGTGTTTGAAATAAAGTGAATGTTAATTCAGATAAAATAGCAAGCTAGTGGGTTTTGTGTCTTTAGAGGAACAAACAAATCTTATTATTTCTCTGAACTGTCCAGGAGAGGGCTGGGCACTATATGGTTTTGGGAAAATTTTGGGACTGGGAGTGTGTTGGGGTTACCCTGCAAGTAGTAATCCAGGTTGGTGGAAGCCAGAGTGGGACTGTGGGGTTATAAACTGGCTGCTGGGGTCAGAGGTGCTGAATGAGAGCCATGTAGCATGCAGACACTCAGGGTGTGACCTGCACACTTGTAGGCTGGTTGTGAGTATCCCAGGCTAGGAGCTACAGCAGCAGAGCACTGTTAGGCACCCAGGGTTGCTGGGAAAGTGGTGACACAACCCCTCACTGATCTGGTTTTCTCCCCTACCCGCAAACCCCATCTGACAGGCCCAGTGCTTTTTAATTTCTGGTAATGCAGCACATTTGGGGGCTGAAAAAAGCCCACTAAAATCAAGACTTCAATGGGCCTTGGATACTGCCCATGATCTCCTACTCGGGTCTCAGAGCGGTAGCGTGGTTTTGCATACAAAATGTTCTATAATACTTGGACACAAAGGAGACCGTTAAGGATGCTCAGATTGCCTTAGTTAAATATTTTCCATCATTCCATCTGTAGCCCATAGGGCTAGCTTGCCTTTATTATATTCACTGCCTTGCCTTCATTATATTCTGCCTTTATTATATTCAGCAGTGATGCAAGGAACCTACAGGCCTGTACCCTCTAAGATATTAGTTTCAGCAGATAGCATAAGACTTGAGGCCTATGAACTTTGGCACAGATAAATGGCCCAACAGTAAATCCCAAGTTTTAGGGAACTGAAAATAGAGTGTGAAGGGGGAATATTGTCGGAATTTACCATAACGACACCACCCAACCACAGGAACGTGAGCTAACATCCGCAGATATGTCCACAAGAGTGCTGTGGCAATGAATTGACGTATAGGATAATAAGTTCAGATAATTAATGTAGTAACCTATAGGAGAAGGGTACCTTAACATTAGTAGGATGAGGAAATACAAATAAGGAAGAGGGGAGAAACTCCTGCTGAATATGCATGAGACATAGTGGTGTCAGCGTAACATATTATAAAAGTTGTATCCCAGCCTGGGTGCAGAAGGAGAGAGAGAGCGAGATAGTCCTTGGGAGGTGCCAGAATGATGGCCACTGGAGATGAGGAGCAAGGTGATGGGGAAGATAATGTCTAACATTTCAGGGTGTTCTGCAAGGGATAGTGTGAGGTATGGATGTGCAGATTTACATTCTGTATTATTTCTATCTACCTTACTGAGTTAGAGTATTTGTGACTTTGCTAAATGGATTACTAAACTAGTGTAAATATAGAAGGGTTTCTATAGTGTGAGTGTTGCAACTGTGCACATCAGGGTTTCTAATGGCTCAGTAGTTTTAATAGTACTGGGGCTTATCTTGGGACAAGAACCTATCAACCCTCAAAGTGATAACTGGGAATTCTTAAGTAACTAATATAATTAATACATAATCTATAGATCAGGCTACACATCAAGGATGATGCTGATACCTTTGTGGTATTCCCATTTTAATGGGAATCTACAACAGAACAAGATTTATGTAAATTAATTTACTCAGACAATAACAGAGGAGAAGACATTTTTTTTCTAACAACCCACAGCCTAAGAAAGACTACCCAAGAAGCAGGACTGACCCAAGACGCCAAAATTCCCTTTTTTCCCCAAGTACACATTTTATTTGCTTTTAAAGATGTGGAAGTTCCATAGGCATCGTTTTGAGTGACACTGTGTTTCGTTGCTTTCATTCCCAATACTTTGCCTAATTCTACCTACTAAATGTAAGAGGCTGGGATATTGAAGAACCAGGGAAGAATTACATTAAAAAATTCTCATTCATTTAAAAAAGTAGGAGAAGATAAGGCAGACGAAAATACAAAAGTATAGGCTTACCACTGCTTTTAGGAAATAACCTGCTAATTTACAGCACAAATGAGCATTAAAACTCTTGTCCTAGATCAGTGTTTCTCAAACTGGGGTCCTTGGACCCCTGGGGGTCTGTAAGGGTACTCCAGGGAGTCCATTGGCCCGCTGATCAACTCCTCCCACTCCCTCCCCGCACCTCCTGCACACTGGGGAACAGCTGTTCAGTGGCATGCAGGAGGTGCTGGAAGGGAGGGGAGGGATATGGGGAGGGGGCACATTGGTGGAGGGGGCAGAATCATGTTCGGGGCCACAGGCCCTGCTAATCAACTCCTCCCCCTCCCTCCCAGTGCCTCCTGCATGCCAGGGAACAGCTGTTCAGTAGCGTGAGGGAGGTGGAAGGAATGGGGAAGGGGGTGCGCTCAGGGGATGGGGCAGAAAGAGGTGCAGAAGAGAAGGAGCAGGAGTGGAGCGGGAAGAATTGGGGTGGGGCCTTGGGGGGAGGGGGACAGTGGGGGCAGGGCCTGGGGCTGAGCAGGGGGACTAGGGATCCAGGAAAATTTTTAAATAAAAATGAGGGTCCTTGGGTTGCTAAAGTTTGAGAACTGCTGGCCTAGATTTTATGGTTAAACCCAGGCTTCTTTGTGCTGCTACCAGTACCAAAAAGGTATCCTGTAAATCAAAATATCTCCACAGCATCAGCAGAGACCTTTCTTATAAATAGGATCCCTAAGTAGTTCCCCCTGTATTGCTTAGTAGTTACCTCTCCTATATCATCATCTACTCCCAACATGCCAGGGAGTAGAGGGAGACTCCTCTTATTTTTATTTAAAGCCTCAATGTTTTCAGTCAATTCGTGGTACCTATAGCCTAAATCACTACCAGAGCATACAATAATGATCATAGAAACCTGTTTAGTTCCAGAATCATGAATTCTTCCTTTACAAATTATCAAGCATGTTAAAATATTTTTGTCTGATTAAGCCTTGTAATACAAATATGCAGGATGTCATTTAGAGTGGTGAAAAAACAGCTGTGAAATTTTGATCTGCATTTCATTGTTACGTGACATAACTGAAAATGTAAAAGAATCAAGACAAGAATACACCAATGCGGACTGTACGATTTATGACCGCTATAGAGCAGTCAGTCTGTTGAATGGAATGGATAGTAAGAGACTGAAGATGCAAAAAGATGTTGGGCTTGCAACATTCATTATTTTACAAGATTTCACCTCAGTGAAGTAGAACATCTTGTTTTTGTGATTTGTAATGTGTGTAAATGTTATGGATATTAAGATTGAGATTCACAAGTAAATGTTTGATAAGATGGGGAAAACAGTTGGACAGTCAAGCAGGGCCATACCCTGGCCTTCATTTTAATGGTACAAGCTTCTGGAAACCTGGTGGATCTGACTCTTGCTATTTTACATTGTGTGTAGTTATACTTGGGTAATGGCTCCTAATCTACCTACCTCCCAGCCCCAGTATGGGAGGCATGTCTAGGAGAAAAATTGGCATAGCCAGGGCATCTATAAGTCACAATGATCCAGAGGATGAAACAGCTCTTAAAGGCAGTCAGCAGGTAATGCAAAGTAGAGCATCTAAGAACACAATGTGGATTGTTTCAGCAGTCTGCTAACCTCACCACTGAGAGTTGATTATGAGGGAGACTGTTCTGAGCATGTCTAGGCATGCTGTCATGTACCAAACCTATACCCCAATAAAGTGACACTAATAGGGTTTTTAGAGTCCCATAACATTTCACTTCCTAAACATACAATATATAAATGCCTGATTAACTTGAACTAAAATGGCCTCAACATATACTTTTTCATTCTGTTTCCCCACTGAAATGACTGGAGCAGTGGGGGAGTCTCCTGTGCACCTTCCAAAGTCTGTTTTGCTGGCAATACAGGTAACACACTTAATATGTAAGATGTAAACAGCCTTGTTTACACAGGAAGCATAATACTGCTAAACAAAAATAGAAGCAGGAAAACACAACCCAAAATCAATAGAATGCCCTGATTTTAATGTGTGTTCAATTTGGTCATATTAGGAAGAAGCTGTTCAGAAGAAAAAGATTATCAGAAAAATGGAAAGGCTGCAATCTGAAGAGAATTTTTTTTAAAAAAAAGGACTAATTAGTTTAGAGAGGATGCAATTGACAGGGGCCCTCATAGTTATATAAAATAATAAATGGCATGGGGAAGGTGAGTCAGGCTCTCTTGCTCATCTTATTCGTCATAATACACGAACAAAGAGAGATTCTATTAAACAGAAAGGCAATACGTTTAAAATTGATACCATTTTTTTACATACAACACAATTAACCTATTGAACTCATTGCCACAAGATATTACAATCTGAGAGCTTTGCCATAGTAGTTGAGAGAGAGGAAAAAAAATCTACTGGCTCCAATTCTCCTTTGCAGCAGACCCGTAGATCCAGTACTTAACTCGGAAAAACAAATGTATCTTAACTCACTATTTGTTTTCTAGTATGCAGACCAGTAGTACAAACCTGTGGATGAATCTCCTTGTCTAATAGGTAGTAGCCAATCTGGATGCAGAGTTTTTCACATCCAGTCTTTCCTCCACCCAATGTGCAGCCAAGCTTCTCCAGTTAAAAACATCCAGAAGCAGAGAAAAAATTATGTTGACCCAAGTCTGGTTGCCCACTACCATGTCACATGTGGGTGTCCTAGTTGGTTTTGCAGTTGTCCTATCATATTGAGGTAAGATATGTGCTGTGGCAGTTCCTTCCATCTGCAGGGAACTAAGAAGCTGTTATGAAGATAACAGAACTAGCAGTCAATGTGGACTGACAATTGTTTGAGTTTGCCTGAAAATTTGCAATGAAATCTTTTATCAAATTCCAATGAAAGGCAAAGAATTATATATAAGATAGTTGGCAGGTATATATGTGGGGAAAGGGATAGTGATTCCATAATGTGGCAGTAACCTATATGAACAAATGGGTAAATCCTCTTTTCAACTATCAGTCAGATGGGTGACAACTTTTTGCATGTGGAGTTTTCATGTCTTCCACACCACATCCACACCTACATGCAGACATGTTTCCCCAGCTGCTCTTCTACATGGCTGGAATCAGCTGCAGCTGGTACCTCTCTGCTGAAGAACCACCATTTTTCAGGCCTCAGCAGAGCTCCAGTGTGACATGTAGCAGGAGTCCTCCCTGAAAAAAGCTGGCGAAGAAGGGCAGAAAATGTTATTCTTGTGCCTGCACTTGTGGAAGAAGGTGCATTCTTCCTGTTCTTCCCTCCCTCTTCCACTTCAGCCTCCTGTAGAACTGCCTCTGGACCAAGTGACTGTGCTCAGCTTCAGAAGGATTAGTGATTTGTGGTGGCTCCAGGTAGTGGAAGAAGAGAGTGATGTAGCTTCTGTCCAGGGCATCAAAAGAAGTCACTTCAGCCATGCTTCTGCTTGATTGCTATGGACTTGAATAGGTGTTTGCCTGAGACAGGCAGCCAGGATTAGACATGGTGGGTAAAATTTTCAGAAGTGCCTAAATCCCATATTAAAAATGACTGTCATTAGGACTTAGGCTTCTAGGTGACTTAGGTGCTTTTGAAAATTTTACCCACTGACTTTAAACTTTTCTTCATCTTGTCGTTCATGTTAGAGAATTCTTGATCTATTGTACTATAAACATCCACAGTCTAAAGCTCTGGAATGGAGTGAGGCATCCAATAACTTAACACAAGACATGCACAAATGGTGGTCTACAGGGTCGGATATAGGGGCAGGAGACCCAGGGGACCACCTGGGGTGCCAGGCTTGGGGTGCTGTTTTTGTTGTTAGGCACATTTCAGTTATTCTTAACATTAGAAAGGTTCTATAAGCTTAGAGGAAACCATTTTTTGTTTTTGTATATGGCATGAATATATACAGATTTACAGATCCCAGCATGCAAATGTATTGCCTTATATGACAGAGATAAATCATGCATGCAAATCATGCATCGAAGTCATGAAATGGGCTACAAATGCAATAAAAATAAGGCATTCAAAAGTTTAACAAATGGAGGAGGGAGGGCACTGAAGACTCTCCTTGCCTGGGGCGCCATTTGGTCAATGACTGGCCCTGGTCCTCTACTTCCCTATTTCTAGATCTCTGATACTGTGCTGATATTGCATTTAGTGAAGGCAATTTTGGTGGCAGAAGGATTTAATTCTGTTTTAGGAGTCTAGAATAGATGTTTCATCATTTGAATGCTCTATCCTAGTTTGCTATTCCCTTCTTTTTTCACCTTAGCAAAGATTTATTTGAACAATGTGAGCAGTGATATAAAGTTAATATAGTGCTTATCACAGTACAAGTGCACTTAGTTGTGTGACATTTAATACGTTGACAAAACAGAGACAGATTTTCAACAATACTTGATGGCAAGTGACTGTATTTGTGCAACTGAACTTCCTATGCATAGTTTTGTTCTGGATTTTGGAAGGAGACCGGAGGTGAACACACTGAGAATTCTAAAAGTGAAACCTAGGGCCAGATGGTGTCATTTAATCGCTTGCCTGCATCCAGCACAATGTGAAGACATACCACCCTAGAATGAGCTACAGGAGCCAGGCCGGGATTGTGCCTTTGTATAGCTTGTTCTTTTGGCTTGCTTCAAAGAACAGTAGGGGAGGAGGGCAGGGTCATGACCTCACTCTTGCTTCCTGCACTTGGAGGTACTCCTGGTGGGGCTAGGAGGAAGCGTACCCTATCCTCTATTAAAAACATTAACTTTGATTGTCCCTTGCAAGATTGCAAGAATGGGAAGGTTTTTTGTGCCCTCCCTTGATGAAAGGTCCAGGATAATCTAACCCTGAGTATATCTCCTTACGGCGAGTTCCTAACTGAATCTCAGTCTAATAAAAAGCTTTTTTAAAAATCCCACTTGTTACGTCCCTTTTGACAACTAGGAAACTCCAGTGTAGTTACGTAAAGAGAGAGCGAGTTATTTTTCAGTAATCTTTAGCTAAATATGAAATACTCTTATGTGACCAATTTAGTCAAAAGAACACTGTAGTAATATTTATTTTTAATAAGAAGGATTTTTTTGTTTTGTTCTTTACCTATTTCTGGAGGCAGAGAAGAAAGTGCTTTTGGAGGCTCTCCTTGTTCTATAGAACATCAGAGCTTTCATACAGACCTGTTTTTTTCTAGTTTATATTTGGTTAGCTATTAAAATTAGGGAAACAAATTTTCATTCTTTATTTCCTCTGTGTTTCTCCTAATCAGCATTAAGAGTTTGAATATAGCTTCATCAGTTTCACTTTTGTTTCCAGGCAACTTCACTTTTAAGGGTTCAGTCTTGCTGCCAATGAAGTCAATGGCCCAAAGTTCTCGTTCTCTCTCTCCCTCTTTTTTTTTTTAATTAGTTCAGTGCTGCAACATTTGGATTGCACATGTGAATATCTACTTGCAATAAAAAATATTTCTGATGGAATTTTAAAAAGCAATTGTAGAAACAATTTCCATTAGTCTCTGGTTTTGTAAAAATAAAAATTTTATTCCACAAGTAACATAGTTTCCAGTGAAATAATTAGGATTTCTGTTGTATTCTTTTTCCTCTGAGTAGTACTAATAAGTCAAATAGAAAAGGATGCTGCGCTACTTGAAGTTGTATATAACTCTTGTTCAGGGAGCAGAAAAATTGCCAGACACTTTTGGTATATCTGTTGCTATTAAGCTTTAATTAAAGTACAGTACTTAAAGTACAGTGTCTGCAGACTTCTAATTTTAGTTGTGTTCTCATTTTAGTATCCTGTGGACAAATGTCGACATCATTAAATGGCCACATAATTTGGCACAGCTGTGTATGATTGGCAGTCACTGATCATTCTTCAAAATAAGCAGTGGGCAGTGCTATGTTAGGAACACATGTCTAGCCAGAGTATTTTAGTCTCATTTTCCTGATCACTATCAGATGCTAGGCTTATGGGAGCAAATATAATACTCTAACATAGTTCATTCACTTTTTTTATTTTTGTGGTGGTTTTAAAAACAGATTTGAGGTTTTAAAGATCAGCTTCCTATGTAAAGAGTTGAATCAACAGCTAACTTCTCAATTTTTCATAGATAATTACTGTTACAATGAAATTAATGGGAGTCTTCCCATTGACTTTGGTCAGGTTCTATACTAGAAAGTTGGATATTCTTTAACAGTAGGTGAAATGAGTAGTTTTACTACTTTTTCCTGTTAGTGCTCTGAAGTCAGATGAGCAGCATAATTTTCTTCTTACCTTTCAGGCGGCATATTCATGTTCAAAGAAGTAAAAAAATATGCCACATATTCTGGCACATTTCTTATTATACCTAATGCAAAGATGATGCCAACAGTATTAAACGAGAAACAATAAAATAAAGTCATCCTTCAAAGAAACAACACTATGTGTATTGAGGAGAAATCATTTGGAAAGAATCTTAGCAAAACAAAACAAACCACCCAGTACAACGGGGGAGTTTTATTTTCAAAATCATGTTTCTGTCATTAGCCGAAAGCCTCCTCTCACTCCTGCATCCGAGTCCCATTCAATGCTTATGACTTGACTATTGTATTTTGTTTGTACTAATTATGATATGGGCCATTTTGGAAGAATTATCGTGAACCTGGAGAACAGTTGAGAACAATAAAGGCTATTTACTTACTCCTAGTGGTTTTCTGTTTTGTTTGAAGTTTCCAAACAAGGACATAGGATAGCTTCGATCAAAACTCCTGACTTGAAACTATGGTTGCAAATTATTCTGAAAGTGTTTGTAAATTTATTCTGGAATTTTTACTTGAGTTTTAAAAAAATAGTTTTGCGGCAAAGCAAATCTATACTTTCTAAAAAACAGCTGTTTACCCGAAGAGCTATAGGTTTACTTTGTGTCTGTTTTGCTGTACTCTAGTTAGATGTTACAGTTTCTCTTGGAAACAAATATACAGACCTAAGCAGTATTTTTTACTAATGTTATTGTTAGCTTTCCCCTTGCTTGGAAATTTTGAAATCACTCTTAGAAGTTTCTTTTTTATTCCCCTTTGTCCTGTTATAATTTTTTACAATGTTTTTTTTCCCCCTTTGCCATAAGAAAAAATATACTTCCTACAGCATGGTCTCTGTTTTGCTGCTCAAAAGCTGAACACATACAGTTTTTATGCATTTTGACTGGATCATAAATTCCAGCTGGTGTTGATTTCAGCAAAAGGGTATTAATCAAGAATTCTTATTTTAAATAACATTACTCAAGAAGACTCCCAAATGTATCAACACTGAAGACATCTCCAAAACAATGGCACTGTAATAACACTACAAAAAAAGATGTGCCTTTATGAATATTTATTAAAATGCATACATACTTTTAACAATTGAATGTTGCTTGGTATTGTAGTTTATTTAGATTCAGTCTGCAGAGCCAGATATAGTGGTATGTGCTGCAAGCTGATACATTTTGCTCACAGATAAAACTGCAATAGTGCTCAAAATAAGATTTAGCTTCAGATTTATTGAATATATAGCATCATTTTTCTTGTAGATACCATGTTAATTTAAAACATTTCTTTTCTTGTTTCTTTACTAAGGTAGTTTCAACATTTAAAACCAGATTACATAAAGCACAAGGAACCAAACTTTAGGAAACAACCCTGCACTGGTAGTGGATGGGCAAATAATCTTATAGGTCTTTTTGGTCACTAACTAATTTTACTCTATTAAATATAACTGTGAGGCTTATAATAATTATCTTCAGTTATTCAGTTTTAACTTAGCAAAGACCTGCTGCTGCTCACTGAAGTCAATGGAAGTTTTACCACAGACTTTTATAGGAGCAAGATGGGGCACCAAACATGCATAGGAAAGGCAAAAGTTTGGAGGGAGACTAGTAGGGAGAATTTTAACATTAAAAAAAAGACAAAACAAAGACTCAGGCAGAATAGCCAGCTGATCCTAAGCAAATTTCTGTCCCCTCAGCACATTTTATTTCATCCCTTTATTATCAAAAAAAGATTAATAAACAACCCTTTAAAATTATTTATTGCACAATCTTGCATCTATCTTTCTAGTAAGTGAAAACATTAAAAAAATCTACCAAGCCTCCCTGGAGTTTTTTCTTTCCTTTTCCCTTTTCATTCTATTTTTAATTCCTTTACCATGTATCTTATTTTCTTCTTTGATTTCAGCAAAAGAGCAGTTTTGTTAGTCTACACTCATTTGACTCCACTCCAAACAATGGGTGTCATACTGAACACTCATTCGACTACACTATTTGTTCTTGGTAAGCAATTTGGTATAGCAATACTTGCTTCTCCTGTACAGACATATATTATACAGTAATAAAAATGTTTTGAAGAAATAAAAAACTTGGACCATTTCAGGAGTCCTGCAATGAGGGAGGGAGGGCACCAGGATATCGATTTTTAAAACAGTCATTTTATTAGGACACTGTAAGTTTTATTCACAGACGGCAAGATTAGTATATAGAAAATCATTAACAATTTCAGAGGTATACCACAAATGCAGCTAGTGTTCTTATGTCAAATAGGATTTTAATGGTACTGGATACTGATTGCCAGAACAATAAGAATAAAGAATGACCAGAACAATAAATCCTATTTGTTGAGAGACTTCATGAAATACAGGCAACCAGTACAAGTTGGGAATAATTGTACCACAAAAAACTTAGTGTAATTAAAAACTTGCCTCATTTTTTAGCCATTTGGGCCTACATTCTTGGTGGGTGATCTGTGAATGCCTAATCTGTGAGAGTTAATCCACTCTTTGATCTATGCATATTATTTTAGCTTTCCTCCTCAAACTACTTCCTTTGAAACTCAAAATAACTGATTTTTCATAGGCCTGGATGAGTTTCTAGTAAATCACTCTTTGTGGTTTTGTAGATCCATAAAGTGATGTATCTGATGCAAAACTTATTTTTTTTTAAATATATAAAAATCAGTTAACTTCACATGTATTACTGACCGGTTTTACAATATTTCAAGTCACTTCCTTTGATTTCATGATTATGAGCCCAGTCCTTTCCTCCTTATTTAAGCAGTGCTTCCATTGACGTCACTGGTAGTTTTACCCAGGGAAGGAATTCAGGACTTAGGCCCTAAACCTGCAAATACTTGTATGTTTATCTTTACATAGGTGAATAGTCCCTTTGAAGTCAATGTAAGTGTTTGCTGGATCTTTTTGCTTAAGAGACAAGAACATTCAAATTCTTTTTAAAAATAAAATGTATGGACACTATTCAAATTTTAAACTGTTTAATCTTGTTCATGAAGGTAATTATTTTGGGGAGAAATATGGAAAAACAATAATTAGGGGATGGGGTGGAGTTTGTGTGCCTGGAAAGGGCAAAGAAAATTCTGTTGTAGGACAAGCAATAGCAAAATTTGAAGTATTTAAGATTCTGAGTCTACAAGTGTTAACACATTACAGAACACTCAATTGCACACATACAAAATGGGAAATGACAGCCTAGGAAGGAACACTGTAGAAAGGGATCTGCAGGTTATAGTTAAGGCTAAGATTTTTGTCACTATTATTTTTAGTAAAAGTTAGACAGGTCATGGGCAACAAACAAAAAGTCACGGACCCCGTGACTTTTACTAAAAATAACTGTACAAGCTGGGGCAGAGGTGCATGGCCCCTGCTGCAAGCCGCGGAGCAGGGGCACACGCTGCAGGGCTATGTGGGGTACACGGCCCCAGAGGTGGCCCCTGCCACGGCTCCGGCTCCAGCTCCTGTCACGACTCCAGCCATGGCTTCAGCCACTGACAGCTGAAGAAGTCATGGAGGTCCAGTAAAGTCACAGCATCCGTGACTGCTGCTGTGACCTCGGTGACTAAATTGTAGCCTTAAGTTATAGTGGATTGTAAGCTAAATGAGTCAATAGTGCACACTGTTACAAAACAAGCAAATATCATTCTGGAATGTATAACCAGGAATGCTGTAAGCAAGACATGAGAACTAAGTCTTCTGCTATACTCTACACCAGGGGTTCTCAAACTGGGGGTCGTGAGCTGTCAGCCTCCAACCCAATCCCCACTTTGCCCCCAGCATTTATAATGGTGTTAAATATATAAAAAAGTGATTTTAATTTATAAGGGGGCTCACACTCAGATGCTTGCTATGTGAAAGGGGTCACCAGTACAAAAGTTTGAGAACCGCTGCTCTACACTGATTAGGCCTCAACTGGAGTATTGTGTCAGGTTCTGGATACACATTTCAGGAAAGATGTGGACAAATTGGAGACAGTCCAGAGAAGAACAACACAAATGATTAAAGGTCTAGAAAACATCACCTATGGGGAAAGATTGAAAACACTGGGTTTGTTTAGTCTGGACAAGAGAAGACTGAGGGGGGACATAACCGTTTTCTAGTAGGTAAAAGGTTGTTACAAGGAGTAGGGAGAAAAATTGTTCTCATTAACCTTTGAGGATAGGACAAGAAGAAACAGGTTTAAATCTCAGCAACAGAGATTTAGGTTGGATATTAGGAAAAACTTCCTGTCAGGAACAAATTGCCTAGGGAGGTTGTGGAATCTCCATCAGTGAAGGTTTTTAAGAACAGGTTAGATAAACACCTGTCAAGACTGGTGTAGTTATTACATAGTCCTGCCTCGAGTGCAGGGGACTGGACTAGATTAACTCTTGAGGTCCCTTCCAGTCTTACACATCTATGATTACACATGAGTAGTTCCATCCTATTGTGTTGAATGGAACTATTCACTGGCATCAGTGCTTGAAAGGATAATTGTACCACAAAAAACTTAGGCTGAAGAAAATATTAGGAAAAAAAATTTATTTGCTTTTTCAAGTAGAGAAACCAATCCTGTGTTTCTTATGTATCCACTGAATAGAGAATCACATCCTAAGAGAGGTTGTTCCCTCTTATGAAAAAGAGGCAAACATCTCAATTATTTTCTTGGTTCACTTGTTTTTTAAATTATGTATGAAAGCTTTTCTTTGGGGAATTATTTTCCATATTTCCTTTCAGTTGTAACAACAGTATGCCAAAAAATTATTCATGTACTATAGTTAATAGATAAGTACACCTCAGTGTTATTTACTATAACAAATCTCAAGTGTGCAATAGTTCTAGTTAATGAGCTATATAGAGTAAGTACAGGTTTGTTTGTTGAAACCATAAATTTGAAGATCATTTCATAACAAGGATTTTCAATGTTTAATCTGTACTGTATTTTTACTTCTAAGTATGTTCACTAAGTATTTGTAATATTTATGTACTGCAGATTAAATATGAAAAAGGCTCTACATTTTGTCCTTGATGTGCACATGTATTCCCCATTGATAGAACTGATCAGTGTTCCACATATAAACTGATGGTACAAGATGGCTTAATGGTCCCAGATATAATCAAGGGAAGTTTGAAAGTGGGATACTAAGATTAACACTCTCACCCTTCCAGTTCTTCCATCTCTAAATTCTGCAGAAGATTCTGATCCATCTGTGTGGTGTTACTCTGATTTCATTACATAGAGCACGTAACAGAATCTCTTGTGGGTATGATTAGCGATTGCATTATCAGCAAACTGAGAAGTGCATGGATTGGTCTGTGCTTCAGCTGAGGAGTAGGTGGCTACAGAATGCAGACTGTGGTCAACTACTTTTCCCCTACAGCTGGCTGTGTGCGTGAGATGGCTTGATACAGCCACCTCCTCCATCCAGCTGTTAGTGTTGCACATTTCCAGCATGGTTTTCTCTGAGTCCTTGAAAGCACTGATGGTGGGATATGGACTGATTATAGAAGTGCACAATATAGCCAGCAATGTATATGCTGGGGAAGAAGGCCAGGATCAAAGGGCCAAAAGGAAAGGGGAAATGAGCAGAGCTGGGTGCAGTAAGGAACAAGAGAGCAAAGGAAGAAGAAATGATAAAGGTGTTGAAACAAATGGGAGAGATACATAAGAACTAGGAAGGAATGAAATAAAGGATGAGAAGCAGAGGAGGTTTATTTTGGGAGAAAAAAAGAATGAGGACACATTTTGGAACAAGAGAATAGTGTTTGATTTCTGTTTAATGAAGAAACAAGAGTTAAAAAGATGATGTAGAAGATGTCATAGGGTGATCCCCTCAGAGTCTTTTCGAGCCTCACAACTGACCCTCATAACTCCAGGTGTTCTTCACCACCACTTCACCACATCCCTTCAGCAGGCCACAGCCTGGAATGCTATTTACAGTCAGTAGGCAGCTTCCCCCACTTGCTTCTGGGAAAGGGTACAGTATTAGCCACCACTTCTGCCTTCGTTCAGGCTCCCTACTCTCATCACTAGGGCTTCCTTCCTGTCTGCTTATATAGTTCCAGCTACTAGGTTACTTCCACCCAATTAGCCCTTCAGTTATATCTCTGTTCAGTTAATTGGCACCTTGTGCTGACAGCCTGTCTTTCAATCAGGTCCCAATTAATGTACCCTGGTAGGAATTTGAGTTCCTGATTGAGCACACCCTGTTACAGAAGGGAAATAGATGAATAAAGAGAATTAAAGATGGAAATAGAAACAGAGAAGGAAATAAAGTAAATAAGAAAAAGAACATCAAGAAATGGCACACACAACTTTTAGGGGTTTGGAGTTTATTTTATTTACTGTTTTTTCTAGATTTTACAGCATTTCCCAGGCAGATGTCTCATAGCACCCACATGTTGGGGGAAGAGGTATTGAAGAATGATGGTAGAATGTGGTTCCTGTGGAGTTTGGAGTCTTATGGCTTTGTAGTGTTGTTGTTGGCCATATGTATCTATAAAATTACCTGCTGCATTGACAGGTAATTTTTTTTTTCTGCATGTCAAGGGCTGAACAACGATGAAAAGAAATTTTCAAACAGGATTTTCTCTAGTGTGGCCCAAGAAATTGACTCAAGAAACTGACATCCGAAGAACAGAAGAAATTAATATTTTTAGCAAAGAGAGCTGTATTTATTTTGTTTGGTATTAAGCCCACACCAAAAGATTGGGATAGGGGATATAAAAGGATTCAGGGAAAAGGAATATATAAGGGCAGAAACTGAATGCATGTGGTATCAGGGCTGGCCTTACCATGAGGCGAACTGAGGTGGCTGCCTCAGGTGCGAGAATGTGGGGGGCGCCACTAGGACCCAGAGTGTAGAAAATTGTCTGCTGCTGGTGCATATGTATTCTCTCTGCTCTAGATGCACAGAGATGGTGGAGTGCTGTGCTGGAGGAAGTAGGGCACAAGAGACATAACAGGCAGGCAGAAGAAAAGGTGAGAGGGAATAACAGAAAGCAGCAGGAGCTGCAGGGAGAGGAAGAAGGAGGAGCCTCTTATGTACCTCTCTAGCATCCCCAGGAGCCTGGACTGATTAACACCAGCGTCTCAGGGAGCTTCCTGTTTCCTGCTGCTTCCCTGAATCCACTTGAGGAGAACAGGCAGTCAAGTGAAGTAGTAGGAGCCAGTTAGGCCTTTAAGATGCTGATATCTTCCCTCACTTAGGCCCTGCTACCAGCCTGCTTATTTGTCTCCTTCAATTGAGTGTCGAGAGCCACTATAGCTGGCACAGAACAGCAGTCATGGGTGAAAGAAGAAAATGCCCCTTTGGGGCAGCATTCAGAAAAAGAAAGCAAAGGAAGCTTTTCTTTCTAAGCAGGAAGGAGCTCTCCTGAGATACATAAACACAAATGTTCACGGTGAGCCTTCTGGCCCCAGCGAGGATGTGAGTGGTGAGGAGATGCCTGATCTTCCAGTTAGTCAGAGTGCAGGTGACCTGGCAGCTACTGCAGCATCCATATCTCCATCTCAAATGGATGTAACCATGCACATTCCTGAAAAAAAGTGTAGCTCAGAGAAGAGTGTGGTAGAGGCACAAGAAACAGCTGCTGCTGAGTTTAGTTCCTTAAGTCTAGATGATCCAGGACTGTGGACCCACTTGAGCAGTAGCCTGAGGGACTTCCTTGTATTGCATGGGCCACAGCAAGTGAAAAAACTTCATGTTCCCCAAAGACAATGAAAATAGAAGTTTCCATCCAATACATTACTGGTGTGAAATCCCCAATGGTGACAAAGTGGAGAGGCCATGGCTTATGTATTCAAAAACCCAGAATGCTGCATACTGTTTTTGTTGCAAACTCTTCCAGTCTCATGTTCCAGCCACATTGGGTTCTACAGGAACAAAGGACTGGAAAAATCTGGGTAGAAATCTGGCATGCCATGAGAAGGCAGCAAATCACCAGAGAGCATTCCATAGGTAGAAAGAGCTTGAGATGAGACTAATGTTAAAGGCCACCATAAATGATCAGCATCAAGAGAAGATTGCGTCAGAGTCTCTTTACTGGCAAAATGTTCTGAAAAGGCTCATTGCCATTGTGAGAATGTTTGCTACCCAAAACCTAGCACTTTGTGGCACTTCAGATCAGCTGTATGTGCCAAACAATGGAAACTTCCTTAAAATTGTGGAGCTGATGGCTGAATTTGATGCTGTACTCCAGGAGCATCTAAGAAGAGTCACCACCCAATGTACACACACCACTACCTTGGAAAAACAATTCAAAATGAGATCATACAGTTACTGGCAACAACAGTCAAACAGAAGATTTTGGCAGATCTGAAGTCAGAAACATATTACTCTGTTATTCTGGACTGCACATCTGACATCAGCCATACGGAACAAATGACTGTAATGGTGCGTTTTGTAACAACAACAGAACCTAGTGAAAATGTTCCTGCAATGGTGACTGTTAGAGCATTTTCTAGAATTTATTGACATTGATGATACTACAGGAGCTGATATGACAAATGTGCTTCTTAAAAAGCTGGAAGATACGGGAATTGCGATAGCAGACATGAGAGGTCAGGGCTATGATAATGGTGCCAACATGAGAGAAAAGAACAGAGGAGTGCAGACACAGAGCCGAGAGTTAAACCCTCGAGCTTTTTTTGTCCCATGCTGCATCACTGACCACCAAGTTCAATGAATGAGAACTGCATCAGCTTCTATTGAGGCTGCTGAATTTTTTAATGTAATTCAAAGCATCTATGTATTTTTCTCCATCAACTCATCAATGGCAAATTTTGAAGCAACATCTGGGAACATCCTCTCTGACACTGAAACCACTGAGTGCCACACGACGGAAAAGTCGAGTGGAGGCGATAAAGCCTATCAAACACCAAATTGGGAAGATAGATGATGCCATAGTTGCCATTATGGAGGATAATGCTATGACAGGAACTGTTCGTGGGAGAACAGTGGTGGAGGGAAATAGAATCACCAGAAACATAGAGAACTTCAAATTTCTTTGTGGCTTAGTGTTGTGCCATGACATACTGTTTGAAAGAAATGTTGTAAGCAAGAGACTCCAAGGTGTTGACCTTGATATATCTGGAGCAATGGAACAACTGGACAAAGCAAAGTCATACCTACAGTCTTACTGGTCAGATGAGGGATTTCAAAACGTTCTGAAAAATGCACAGAAGTTGGCAGAGGAACTTCACGCTGAAGCTATTTTCCCACCCATTCAAGAATACAAGAGTTACCGAAGAAGAAGAAGACGACATTTTGATTACAAGGCATGGGATAATCCCATAAGAGACCCCAAACAACAATTCAAAGTTGAATTCTTTAACCAGGTGCTAGATTGTGCAATACAGTCAGTTGAAGAACGTTTCATGCAGTTCAAGGAACACAGCAGTATATTTGGGATGTTGTATGATATTCCAAAACTCCTCGCTATACCTGAAGAAGACCTACACCAGCAATGCAGGGCACTAGAGACAGTGTTGACAAATGATGACATGCACAATATTGATGCAAGTGATTTAGGTGATGAACTGGAAGCCCTTTCAAGATACATTTCAGCAGGATCAACTCCAAAGGCTGTTTTGGAATATATGTGCACAAATAAGATGAGCACCCTCTTTCCAAATGCTTTTGTTGCTCTGCGCATACTTCTAACACTTCCCGTAACAGTTGCCAGTGGAGAACGCAGATTCTCCAAGCTGAAGTTAATAAAAACACATCTACACTCCACAATGACACAGGAGAGGCTGGTCGGCCTTACAACCATCTCAGTAGAGCATGAGCTGGCCCAGACTGTGGACCTTCAGGAAGCAGTTCAAATCTTTGCAACCAAGAAGGCACGGAAAGCACCACTTTGATTATTCAAACAGATAAAAATGCCAGTGTTTACTTTCAAGTATCAGGGGGTAGCCATGTTAGTCTGTATCTACAAAAACAACAAGGAGTCTGGTGGCACCTTAAAGACTAACAGATTTATTTGGGCATAAGCTTTCTTAAACCTCACTTCTGAGGTTTTTACCCACGAAAGCTTATGCCCAAATAAATCTATTAGTCTTTAAGGTGCCACCAGACTCCTTGTTGTTTTAGTGTTTACTATGCAGACAAGAAAAGTTACATTTGCTGTTCAGGTGTTTGAAAGTTAAGTGTTACTTAACATTTTTGAACAAGGCATTTTAAGTTGTTGGTTCTCCTTTATTGGGGTAGGTAGCAGAGCAGTACCACGAGAGGAATAGAACAGGAAGAAGGCAGAATTGAGACCTTTCAAAGTTTTGGCCCAAGCAAGTGGGTCTGGGGGTGTCATTAAAGCTCCCCACCTCAGATGCCAAAATGTTGTGGGCCGGCCCTGTGTGGTAGCCACTTTTTAAGAGTTTGGTAAGCCTGGTTTCACAATAACTTTCAAAAAAATGAAGGGTATACAGAGAAAACAAGAAAAGAGTCAGTGCTCAGCCTAAAAAGAGAGGAGAGCCTTACCCTTCAGTAGCCAAAGATAGAGAGAGAATGAGGGTAGTGAGAAATCCATCCAGAGATAGGGCTGAGACGTGACAAGGGAATGAAATCTCATGGAAACAAAGAGGTGGGCAGCATGAAGATTTATATGGGTGGGAGGCTACAACAACTATTGTCTTTAGTTTATCTTTCCCAGAACAAGATGGTTATTTCCCTGCAAAATACTCATACATAGTGAATGAATACTTGTGAGATGATAAATCAAGTGATGGGCCAGGATCAGATCTCCTCCTCCTTCACTGAATTTTAAAAGAATTGGATCAATATCTAAATACAAACTTCTCAGTTCCAAACAATTGCTGAGTAAAATGGTGTACGCAACACAAAGTACCATAGAGTCTCCATTAAAAGATTTATCAAAGCCAGGGTTTTTTACCATTCTGTATAGATACCCCAAAAAAACTGTCACACACAAAAAGACCTCTTTGGCCAGTGGTTATCCTGATGTAACTCCTGGCACTTTGGTACAGCTATATTGCATCATTATATCTTAATCAGTGATATACTGTGCCAGTCTTAGCCAATTGAATGAACTACAAGCTCCTATGTTAAGTATTTTGGTGCATAAGGCATCCCTTCCCTTCCTGAATGTTATGTGTGTAGTATTGCTCTCCACCCAAGATTTTTTATGAGACTAATATAATGTGAAAAGTACAGCAACCAGCACAAGTTAGAGCTCTTATTACTTCCTAAGGGATACTTAGGCTCCATTTTTTTAATGTTCTGAATGTTAAATGTTCTTTAATGGGTATGAAGTAATTTTGTTCTAAATAGAATTGAAGTTCATTTTTACTTCTTTTAATGTTAAGACGCATCTTGAACTTTCAGTGGGAAATCATGCTGTATGTAACAGTAAATCTGTTAACAGCCTGCTGCTGGTATGAGTTTGCCAGGTCTTGGAATGGCTGATAAGACTATGTGGTGTGCTTGTGTTTTTCCAGCAGCGAGGTTGAAAATGAGAGTCAACACCAGAGACGGAGGCTGCATTTTCTCGTTGCTATTCTCTCTTCTCCCCTTTTGTGTTTGTCTTGTTTGTTTTCTAGAAAAACAATAGCAACAATGACAGCTCCAGCCCATCTCAACTAACTTCTTCTCTTGTCCCCAAAGAACAGTTGTTACCATCTTCATTACCAAGAGAGTGTCAGACAAGGGTTTTTTTCCTTTTAAATACTTTCTACAGAGCAAGGAATGCTGTTTAAATGAAAGCCTTACTTAATACTTTATATTTTAATTGTCTTAACCGTCTTTATTTTTTTCTGTATCTTTAATAAAAGGTTACAAAGATGTTTAATTGTGTTGCCATAGTACTAAGCACACTGAGGTCTTTATACAAATCCCAAATCTTGTTTTCAGCAGTTTAAAGTTGGACAATGACAGGGTGTGATGAGGCATGTCCTTATCCTGTTAAGGAGGGAGCTAATGAGCTCTTCAGCTAATGCTATCCAGACACACCTGCAGGGCTTGCTCTGCCAGGAGGGAGGAAATTAAAAAGGGAAGAGGTGGTAACTAGGGGAAGACTGCTGTGCTACAGGGACAGCTGGTTACAGCAATTAGATCAGCGAAGAGGGAGAGAGCCATGGACCCTGCTGCCTGTGAGACAGCCTGGACTAGGTACAAAAAGCAAGAGGGGGAGTCTAAAGATGGATGCTAGCCCCAATCAGGACTCTAGGGCCCAGCTTAGTCTATATGCTTTTTAAAGAGGTGACCAAGTGACTACCCAAAAGCATGAGCATCCTCCCTCACACCCCCACCCCTTCTTTATTTTGATCCTGCATTCCCCTTGTTGGTTGGTTGGTTCAGCTTGGTTGGAGACACTCTTCTATACCCTGAGCAGGGGAAGGATGCTGTGAGTGCTAGAGAAAGGAAGTAACCCAAACCACAGTGAAGTGGGAACTCAAGGGATCCCCATTCACACACAGGGTCACTTAATGCCTTTGACTCTTTGCGACCTTTGATTCTAAATCAATACTGCGGAGTGCATGTTCTCATGTTATCATTTTGCATTTGGTTGAACACCTAAACAAAGTTATTCTATGGAAGTTGAACATCAAAAACAAACTTCTCATGACTTCTGTGTTAAAGCAATGAAATAAAACAATATGAATGTCCTAACCAATTACTTCATATACGACTACAACTGAAGAGAGTTTATTTCTTCAGAACACAACTCACCTAGATAATTACTCTACAAACTTAGTGTTCAAAAATACAGGGAAGTTGTAAACATGTATATTTTCTTTACCATACAGATCTCAACTGTATGGTTTATAGTTTTACTTTATTTCTTTTCTAATATTCAGTTCTTTCTGTTTCAATATTAATCGCTACATTGCACATTCATATCCGTGTTGTAGCTTTCCCTGGCCTGGCAAATTCCCTTTTTCTCTTGTCATTTTTCAGCTTTACATTATATGAAGAAAATATATCAACTGATACTAACATATTAAATGTATCACTTGTGTACAACCAAGGGCATGATTTATGTCTCTAGGTTTACTGCATATAATGTGAAAAATTAAAACATTCTAAAATGCAGATAAATGTACATTTAATCCAGTGCATCTTGCATAAAATGTTACAAAGTATTCCATAAGGAGGAGAAGCAATGGAAAATAAATGACTGGGTCTCAAAATATGCACCTAAAATATTCATTTGGCCTTGAGTAAAGGTCTCTAAGAGATTGTTTTGGCTTTTGCTGGGCCTTCCCTGAATTATTTTATTAAACACCTTTTGAAGATATTAGTTACTGATTTAACTGTTGATGAACTTGACATTGTTTATGGCAGGGGACTAGTTTTCTCAAAGCTCATAAACCCTTTTCTTTCTAACATGTTATGTCAGAAGCACATCAAAAACTTAGGCTACAATGATGCTTTTATATCGAAATGTCTGATTTCTGTATATATACAAGGAATTTGTAAATAATAGGGCCTCATCTATCACCCTTTGAATTCCATGGGAGTTGAATTGGAACTACAAAGTTTTCAGGGTTTTGTTGAATATAGGCTGTGTATTGAGGGAGTATTTAAAAATATAATTTCATATACATTTTCAGTTCATGCTAAAAATAACAACTGTGTTTTGGCTTAGATATTTTGGACAAATATTTGTGATTGTATCACTAGCAAAGACTTGGCTTTGAAAACTGATGGCGTCCATATGTACAGTAGGTACGGTCAGGCCGGCCCAATTATTTCTAATGTTTCTCTGCCAATGTCTGTGTCGTAAAGGAACTAACTTCAGGGTTTGTGTCTGGGTCTTTCCACTAAGCATTGCTCTGAAATGTGTGGAAAGCACATTGGGGATTACACAGAGACACATTTTCAAACGTGGATGCCCGACTTGGGACATCCGAGGCCTCATTTTAGGAGGTGTTAAAGATCCACAGCTCCAACTAACATTCATGGGAACTGTGGATTCTCTGTACCTCTCATAATCAGGCCAGGTGTCTCAGATTAGGTACCTAAAACACTTAAGTGGCCATTCTTTGAAATTTTTTGACCTGAGTTGTTTGGGCCATAACACTTAATTTCTTAGTCATCATATACAGCAGTCATTTTTAGCATTCGGGGGGGGGGGGAGGGACCTTTCTGTACTGCATACTTTCACTCAGACCACTTGAAAGAAAACAATTCATATGACAAAAAATTGATATTTAATACTGTACGCTTTTATTCTCTAAAAAGTGTCAACCTTTTTGTTTTCAATATAATTTTCACTTTCTTTTTACTTCTAGCAATAAATTAACCAGAATAACAGCCAAAAGTCTGAGTCGTCTCTTACTGGAAGTCCATTGACTTTGATGGGAGCGAGAGCAGGATCAAGACAAGTTATTAGCAGTCCAGTCTGTGGGCAGCTGTGCATGTGCAACTGCATGTCTATTTTGAATACATTTTGTAGTAACTTTGGATACCTTGCATACATACTACAAAACTCATCTAATTTTATATTTGCATATAACACGTTAATGCATGCCTGATTAATGAAAATAAAACCCTAACTATACATTTAAAAACAATGATATATTTCTAATTGTCCAAGAAATGCATGTAAGAGCATTCATCAAATCTTTGTACACATATACAGAAATAGTTCTTTGCTTTTTCCTTTAATTGAATATGATCTTAATCACTTTTCACTAGAGCTGGTATGGGGGGAAAGCTCTCCATGAAAAGTTGACAAAAACAAAAATGTGTTTTTCTGAAAATTTGCTTTGCCCACTGGCCATCTGTAATAAGCCATAAAATCTTTCCCATTGTCTTATCATCCCCCACTTAATCTAGTTAGACTGGACAGTGGAGACAGGACCTTTGTTAGCAGCTCTGATGTTACAGACTTTTGACATGCAATTACAACATGCTACTGTCAGCAAGAATCATTTAACCAATGGAATACAAAAGAGGTGGCATAATGAGAGAAAATCATTTGTGACTTCTACGTCACTAACCCTGCACACTTTGAAGCATGACTACATTCCCTCTTGAATCAAGTTAGATCATACTCCTTTGCCCAGCTGTTTTTTTCCCCCTCTAAGAAAGATCTTCTTAAATATGTCAGCTTCTGTAAATTGTCCTCAGTAAGCCTGACATAGAGGAGTTTTTGGTCAATTGTAAAGAAATAATAGAAATTCAGATGTTATAACATGAAGTGATTGCCCTTTGCTCAACACTTGCCCTGACAATTTGGTTAACAATCATCCAATATTCCATTCTTGAGGTTTTGGCAAAATAACTACTGTCTAGATGCCTCAGATTTGCTTCACCTTTGTCAATCTGGGTACAGAACAGCAACTGCACTGATGGCATTGATAAATTATCTAATTATTGATTTATAAGGCTTGATTCATACTAAATCAGCCTGGGGACCTGATTCTCAGTTACACTTAGGTCCCTTTACACCTCTGTGGCAGTGTAAGGGGCCTTAAAGCCCCTATTACACTGCCAGAGTATTGTAAAGGCGCCTGTCACATGTGAGCCTGGCTCCTTTAAAGAG
This sequence comes from Trachemys scripta elegans, assembly GCF_013100865.1. Taxonomy (NCBI): domain Eukaryota; kingdom Metazoa; phylum Chordata; order Testudines; family Emydidae; genus Trachemys; species Trachemys scripta. Next base: position 48,090,166 of record NC_048308.1, read on the forward strand.
TGAGTAGTTCAGCTCACCTTTGACTAATAAGCCAGTGCCCATCAGGTGTAATGAGGGAAAGCTAGCCCCTATAAAGATCAGTGGGGATGCCCAATAAAGACAAAATGAGGGGAAACTGCTAGAGGATGGAAAGGCTCTGGCAGGAGTCCAGAGTAGGCTGGGGAGAAGGAACTATAGGGGAAAGTGAAGGCTCCTGTAATGGTTCCCCAGAAGCAGGGTCAGAACAAGGATGAAAGAGTGATTGAGAATCCTGGATATCCCTATAGCAAGCGCATGGATGGAGAAAGACTTTGTTTATTGTGAGGACATGGTATAAAGCTTATGAAGCCTAGGTGAGGTAGAGAACATTCTGTATCTAATAACTCTGATGGAGAAAATTTCAAAAGACAAAGTCAGAAGGAGAGGGGCCTGGATCATACCTTGATTGGGCAGTGACCCCATGACATTGCCTAAGCATAAATGAGAATCAGCCCCAGCATGTTTACAGTGATATTCTTAGATCTATCACTTGCTTTTGTCATCATTGATCACAACATGGTGTTGACTCACCTGCAGACTGTGGCAGGAATGAAATGGCTTCTCTTGGATTTCTGGTCTTTCCTTGTTGAACATTTCAGAGAGTGATGTTGGGCAATTCTCTTTAGACCCCTTGAGGGGGGAGGTACTACTAAACATAAGGATGGCATCTCTTGGACCTCATTATTGGTACAAATCTTATTCGTGTGCCTCCTTAATTTCATCCCTTGTATTAATGTGACTATGAATACCACACCCTCTATCTCTATAGATTTTCCCCCTGATTTATTTTGTTTGGCTGATTCTTCATTCATCCTCCCTGCTACATTCAAGACCCAGAGCTCCAATAAACCTAGTCCAGTTTTGCCCAGTGCAGGCTGGATTAACTTGCAGGGCTTTGGAGCTGTGCTCCGGCTCTGCTCCTGCTCCAGGCAAAAACCTGCAGCTCTACTGCTCCAGGCTCTGCTCCAAAGCCCTGGGATTAAGGCTTCAATGGACCTGTGAAACAGTTATTACCTTGACTCAGGATGTTCTTCCTTTTAAACATGTTCAGGCTTTTGCTGAATCATATATGCAAACAATTATGAAGAAGAAGGACAATTTCTGGACTTCTTGTCCCGCTACTCTACTTTCAGTCTCTTAAGCCTCATCCTATCCTACTGGTTGTCTTGGTGATGGGGGCAAAAAACTCTCTCAAGGAAGAAACAAATGATAAGAAGCCATGTATTATGACACTTCTCTCTTATTCCCTCCAAGGAATTGCATAAGATATAGTTGAAAATAGATTTATATTACATTCCTCTTAATTGTATACTAAAATAGAGATTCTCATAGGGAAAATATCCTACAGAAACAAGAAAACCAAAGATTCCCGTACACAGATTCCTTCCCTCCCCCCACCTTTTTAAATAAAAGATCTACATTTTAATGGGAAACACAGTTGCCTATGGAATGAGCACTGACAATGTTTTGACTTGTATCAATGTTTAGGAAACTATTTTATTGTACTCAAAATGGTATTGTGTTATTAATAACAATTTTAGGACAAATTATACTCTGACCCCTTTCAATATCACTGAGTGAAGTTGGGACAAAATCTTTTCATTTTCATTAAATCTGTCTCATTTTACTTGAAAACATCTCTGATGCTGAATGGTATTTGCATATAATGGCACAATAACAGTATTTTTGAATACCCTTAAAATGTTCACTTCTTTTGTAAATAGCCTTGCTAGAAATGTCTTCCATTCAGCCCCACATGCACTTTTGCTTTGCTATTGAGATTGATGAGCTGTTGACCTTTATTTCTCTTAGCTTAAAAAAAAAACTACTGAAGTTTTATTTTATAAAACGTAAACAGGTAAAGATGTACATGACTTTGCAAAATAAGAAATAAGGTAGATCAAAACTTTGAACTTACATTTCTTAACTTGAAAGTAATTGAGCTAGTATTATCAAAATAATATATATGTATTATACTTATTGAACCAATTTAAGATTGTTTGTCTTAGGCAGCACGTCACAAGTCAGCTTGCACTGTTCATTTTGAAAAACTAAATATAAGACCATACCCTTTTGTTGAAATTGATGGTAGTTTTGCCTGAGTAGGGAGTGCAGGAGTTGGTTCTTTACCTCAGGAAACAATCAGACTAATGGGGAAAAAAAAAAAAAACAAACCCTAAATATGTAAAGCAATTAAAAAAACCCTTCAAAATAGCATTGTATTAAAATAGTTCTGTGCCATCTATGAGGGAATTTTCTTTTTTCTGCAATCCTATATGGACTTCATAATCCCCTCCCCCCTCTGGACAGACATAAACAGAATAGGAGATATATGAAATGGGCTGTCAACTTAGACTGTTAACAAGACGTTGGTGCAGCCTGTGCCAGTAGTACTTCATGCACATGCAGGTGAGGGGCTGTCAGCAACAGCAACATAATACCCAACACTGCCTGTGTGATCCAGCAGGAGCGCTAGAGCTTATCAGTATTTTTGCCTCTCAAAAGAAGAATCAGCTGTGGATGAAATGAGAAATTTCAGTCATTCATTATGCATCCTTCCACCTTTCTATTATTGTAACAGGGCTGTTTTTTTTTTCTAGACTTTTCATATAAATCCTTAAGGTGGGTGTAACTCCAGGATGCTAAAAAGTCATCATGCACAAAACTGCAGCAGTGAAAGTGATGCACGTTGGGAATCCAGACAGGTGTTCCATCCTCCCCCCATTTTCTTTCCCTTTTTGTATATTCATTTTGGTATGTTTCCCCTTTTGGGCTGGGATTTAGGCAGACTGATTGTTAACATTGTTAGGGACTTTGTACAAAATGATGCTGTGCAACAGTCTCATGATTTACTTGCAAATTGCCCACAGTCAAAATTTACACATTTTGAAAATTTAAAATTATGCTGATGCTTGTTTGTTTTTCTTCTTTAGGAACATAATTCAACTTGAATTTTTCAGGAACTTGATATTTGTATCCCGCAGTAGAGAACATTGTGAGAATTTGCTTCATTTCAGCATCCAAATTTTGGAAGCAATATTTTGTGGTTGCAAATCAATGGAAAAATTAATTACACTAATTAATCCAACTATCGTTTTCAGCCTCAGCCCTGTTTCCAGGTACTAGTGCAGATCAGTGATCATGTTTGTCTGATGTTACTAAGGTGCCACCGGATTCCTTGTTGTTTTTGTGGATTCAGACGAACACGGCTACCCCCAGATACTTGACGCATTTGACTTGTATCCTCTGTTTTTTTGTCATGATCTCTGCATCATGACACAACCTCAATCTTTCTGAATAATCATAGAAGGGGGGGGGAGGGGGCTGAAAGTGACCTTGAGAGAGGTCATCTAGGCAAGCCCCTGTTTGAGGCAGCACCAACCACAATGTCTCTTAACTTTGCTTAAAACAAACTTTGCTCTGATTTCAGTGACATGTCTTGCTCTGCTATCTAAATGGCCACTCTCAAGGTTTGTCTGTTGAGTAATGAAAAATGAAATGCTGCTATTATTCTGGTGCTCTGCTATGGAAAATCAGGAGTAGGAATGAGAGATGAGTTTCCTGTGTTTTTGAAGAGAGTGTATGTACCCTTACTGACATCACCATGGCAGAATGACACAGGGAATAAATGGAACATGAAAGAGATGAGTTTCTTGTCCTTCCACAGGTAATACATGGTCTCTAACCTGCAGGCCCCATGACTTTCATTGAAAATACTTGAACTTAAAGCTTGTGTCCCCCTACAGCACACTTTAACAAGGAATATATATCCCCTAATTTGCATCTCCCAGTGCCAGAATAAGAGGGAATGTATGTCCCCTACCCAGAAAACTTCTATCCCTCATTGCAGACTTGCTCAAAAAATGTATTCTATACTGTGCTCATTACTGTAGTTCCTGAACACCTTCCAGTAAGGTATAAGATATGACTACACATCTGTCATGTGGTGTTTGTTCTCTCATCCTCTTTCCGGGCAGAGAAGTGTGTGCAGTGTCTTGTTTTGGTAGGGTTTTAGTTTTTGTGTAATATATACACATACATTATGTATGTTATTAGAGAAGGCACTGCCAAATAAATGTGCCCTGCACTTGGAGCAGAAGGTGGTGAGGTTTGCAAAGGTCCTGAATTCCTTGGGGAAGTTCATTCCATGGTCTCAGATTGGCCCTGAGAAAGTTCTGGCTCTTATAATGATGGTCTTTACCCTTATTGTAGAGAGTTTAATTGTGCCCGAGGAGCAGAGTTGTTGACCACACACTTCATCCCAGAGTTTTAGGTAGGTTTTTTGATAGGCTGGATCCAGCCTATGGATTACTTTGAAGATAAGCTCTCAGATCTTGATTTTGTTTAGAAATTCTATGGGAAGCCATCATAAAGACCAGAGACCAAGTTTGATATGCTTGTGGTAGCCTGTGGTGCTGAGAAGATATGGTGCAGTGTTCTGTACTATTTGGAGTTTCCTAAGTGCTAAAGGCACCATGCCCAGGTATATTGCATTGCGGTAGTCCAGCAAACAAGTGACAAAAGTGTGAATAACTGAAACCAGGACATTATCTGCTAAAATAGCCAACTGGAGATGAAAGCATTATCCATGAGTAATGTTTCTCTGTGAGAGCTCAGAGACAGCAAGGAATCCATCAGTACTCTTAAAGATCAAATTGACCAATTGTGCATGAGTACTTTCCAGTAGATGTGCTCCCTAAACACCACCTTCCCAGAGTAGGCATCTTCAATGAATGCATGCCCTACATCACGCAGCCCACTAGCAGACTGCCTCCGGAACTTTCTGTCCCTTAAACTGCTTCCTCGTCCCCTTTCTCACCTCCCTCTGCCCCCAGAAGATTTTTCCCTAGGCAGAGCTGGATTAAGGCAATGTGAGACCATACACCTGTTCAATCAGGGGCTCCTATAGAGCTGATCTCAATATGGCCTTGACCTTGCTTGGTATGGTTGTACCACCCACACACAAGCCCTATTCTGGGATGACAGGGGCTCTGCTGTCATCCCTTCAGTGAGTCAGTGGTTCTCTCTCTCTTCCCTGATTTGCAACTAGTCTGCTGTTTCCCATCCACAGACAGGCTGGGTTCCATCTGGGAGGAGAGAGTCCCTTGCCAAGATAAGCAGCATGTCCTCTGTGAGCAGTTCTCCTCCTGCCAGTCCAGCAGGATTCTTGTGGGAGAAGACTTCCTGCCACCCTAGCCTAGGGCTCTACACCTGGGCGGGGTTGTACCTGCTCTGGGAGGGTGGTTGCTTCTCACAAGACTCTCCATCACAGGCACACACCACCCTCACCTTCCATGATAGTAGGTGCACCATTCCAAGCAGGGTTATGAGGGTAGCTGCCATCCCTCTTATATGCAGACTTGTGGCAATGTCCTCTGCCAGGGCTCTCTGCTTGTTGAGTCTGAGTTTTGGCAGTCTCCAAAGACCCACCTGAGTAGTAGTGGCAACAGGTCACTGGAGAGGGAAGGCATTTCATAAACTACCTAAGGTAGAAAGAAGCCTGCTGAGCCACCTCCTCTTCTCCCCAGCTGTATTTGTACAGGTGCTCTTTGATGACCCCTGCTCACATCACTTATGCCACCACATGACTTCATAGCTGGGGGCCCCAATCAGGTGGGGGTTGTGACTAAATACTCTTACCCCATCCCTGAGAATGCATCCCCCAGAATCTGCACCCTCCAGCAGATTTCTCCAAGACTGCAGCTCCCTGCCAGACTCACTATGGTTGTTTAAGCCAGTTTAGCTGCGTCTATTACCTCTGGCACGCGAAGCTGCTGTGGGAAGGCGGCGGGGGGATCATTCCCCTTCTAAACCACCCCGGGACAAAGTCCCAGTCGCCTGGCTGGGCGCTGAGCGAGTTAACGCGCGGGAGGGGGACGCACACGCGCTCAGACTGCCAATGAGCCAGGCCACCTCCCGCTGTAGCAAGACGGCGTGAGCCAGAGGGAGCCCGGGAGCACCGAAGCGCCAGCTCCGGCAGATCAATGGTGGGAGGGGAGGCGGGAGGAAGCCCAGCCTGACGTCAGGAAACTTTCTCCGTGGCTGAGCCGGGAGCTGAGGCTGAGCCGAGCGCTCGCGGAGCCGCTTCTTTCTCTGGGTATCTCACAGGGGCCGGCCCCGGCTGCCACCCTCCATCACTGCGCAAGGTACCCAGTGCTGCCTGCCTCCCTTCCTTCCTTCGGGCGGCTGCCTGCGGCGTGAGCGGGACTCAGTCCCGCGGTGCCCGCTCCCTCCAGCCAAACTCCCCGGCAAGTCTGCAGGAGTTTGACGCCCCAGCGAGGACTTTCGGCGTTGGCGGCGGCTCTTTCAGCCCTTTCCAGGGCCAGCCGCGACAGCCAGCGGGCGGCACCCCGCGGAGTGCGCGTCTCCAGGCAGGGGCCCGGGGCTCTTGCCAGGCGCAGGCCGGGAAGGGGGGCGCGTTGGGCTGTTCCCGGGGCTGCGGCGTCCGAGCGCGGGGCAGCCTATTGAGCGTAGCAGCTGGAGTGATGCTGGGACGCTGGGCCAGCGCGCGTCTGGGTGTCGCGGGCGGGCGCGGGGCAGTCTCGGCGTCCCGGGGAAACTTTTTTAGGTTGAGTGAGCGCGGGGCAGGCGGGCCGGGGGCCGGGCACCCAGCCATGAGCCCTGCAGCCTCCCCATAGCCGCTCGCGGCGCAGCTTTCTTGTTTGCTTTGCGCTGCAGCAGCCGCTGCGTTATGTCCAAGATCGGAAACGCCTGGCATCCAATTATCCCTCTCTTCCTCCCTCCAAAACGTGAAACAGCTGTAGCGACCTAAGCACCTTTCCACTCTTGGGCGTCTTGCTTTTGAGGGTTTGCTAGTGTTAGCAATGATTGGAAATCTTGCGATGTTTTAGGATGTATGTGGTCGTTTTTCCCCCCAAGAGAGCGAGGGGGAGGTGGGGATTGGGGACATTGACATTTGTTGCACCAGATTTAGGAAACAGAAAAAGGATTGATGGAGCCTGGCAGGGATGTTTGGATCTTAGAGTAGTGAGTACAATACTTTGTGTGTGGAAGACTTTTCTAATAATATAGAGGAAATAACCCTTTGCTACATACTCACTTGGGTCAATACTGAATTGTATCACTAGAATTAATCATGCAATATTTCCCAGTGTGATGATTGCATAGAAAATCAAGTGGTGCTGGAATTAATTTTCTCTCAATAGGGCCTTCAGGAGATGCTGGGAAGTCCTCAGTCATTGTCAGTCTGCAATTTCTGAAATTTAGATCACCTTTGAAATTCAGTAATGATTATGGATTTCTAATCCTATATATCAATGAATACACCCAAAGAGAATCTGTCAGGTTTTTTCTAATATTTATTAGACTATACTTGCTTTAAAACTTAAGGTAAACACAGGCACAGCTTGTTTTTCTTCCCCAACTTTGAAATTATAGGGACTTTGTCAGGAATTTCAGACTCCAAATTTGACTTTGGATATGATAGGAAAACTTCCTCTGAATTCTAAATAACTGTTTTCAAAACAAACACTCTATATTCTAGTGAGAAATGTAAAAAGTATAGTAAAGCCATTTTCTCTGTTTTTTGTTGGTCCTATAAAGTTTTGTTTTGCTTCTCCTGGCTTAGCCATAGCAATTATGTTTTGGAGATGAGCTGACATCACTGCTGATACTAATGAACACATTATTATTTTGCAGAGGAAGATTTTTCTATCCATAACCAAACAAAAACAGAAAAGTTAATTTTAACCCCATAAAATAGGGCTTGTCAATTGGAAAGGAATGTGAAGATTATACTAATATTTGAGCATAAACTTCAAGCCCAGAATCACAGGGAGGGGGAGGGAGAGGGAGAAGGAGAGAAAATTAAATTTCTAAGGGGGTTTGAAACTTAGATGACCGTGACCTTTAATGACACTCTTCTAAAAGAATACAGTAAAATACAATATAATTTCTGTGCTGTTACTTTAATCTCATTACCATGATTGGCATTAGTCAACTAAAGAACAAGAACATAAGTTTTTGGATATTGATGCAGATTTACTAATAAATGAGAATACCGAGGAGACATTTTTCTTATTTTTATCCAAGGGTAATGACAGTCAGTCAAAGGCCAGTAAAGGTTAATTGTAGTCTTGAATATTTGTCATAAAAGGAATTCAGTTACTTTGACTGTTCCTTAATATTTAAAAAATAACTCCACAATGCTGATACTTAAACTTGTTGCTGCTTTATTTTAAATCACTCAATTGTCTTAAACTATCACTATATTTTTAATTTAAATGGAAAATAGTACTTCTAGTTAGATTCCAGTATGTAAGCTTCTAAAAAAAAAAAGTCTTCTCTATATTGAAGTAACTGAGAACATGTTCAGAAGTCTAACTGACTCTGAAAGGAAGGCAGTAGTAGGCAGATGTGATGGTATACATGAAATTGACCTGAAATATGCTTTGAATGTACATACATTTATATAAAAATACATATGCTTTACTCTCAGGATGGTATAAATGGTATAAATGTAAATGACTATCAGCTGTCAACTCTCTTTATAGGAATAACTATGAAAACAATGGTGTCAAGTATCAGAGGGGTAGCCGTGTTAGTCTGAATCTGTAAAAAGCAACAGAGGGTCCTGTGGCACCTTTAAGACTAACAGAAGTATTGGGAGCATAAGCTTTTCGTGGGTAAGAACCTCACTTCTTCAGATGCCATCTTACCCACAAAAGCTTATGCTCCCAGTACTTCTGTTAGTCTCAAAGGTGCCACAGGACCCTCTGTTGCTTTTNAACTCATACAGCTCATTAACTAATGAACATATGCCCATAAAAAGAAAAGACACATACCAAAAAGCACAAAATAAATTGTGTACTTAACATCACCACTCATGTTGCTTTTCATTGTTCCCCTCCTATGTTCCTAAGTTTAGATTGTGAACTCTTAATAGTAGTGAAGCATCATTCTATCAGTAGCCTGTTTGACAGGTGCTACTATGAAATCATAACATAGTTTAGCTTAACCTAGAGAAGAGAAAAAATAGGAACAATGACACACCACATCATATGATAATCTTTTCTATGGGCATTGTTTTCATAAAAAGCAACAGAGGGTCCTGTGGCACCTTTAAGACTAACAGAAGTATTGGGAGCATAAGCTTTTGTGGGTAAGATGGCATCTGAAGAAGTGAGGTTCTTACCCACGAAAAGCTTATGCTCCCAATACTTCTGTTAGTCTTAAAGGTGCCACAGGACCCTCTGTTGCTTTTTATGAAAACAATGCCCATAGAAAATGGGCATCATATGATGTGGTGTGTCATTGCTCCTATTTTTTCTCTTCTCTAGGTTAAGCTAAACTATGTTATGATTTCCTAGTAGCACCTGTCAAACAGGCTACTGATAGAATGATGCTTCACTACTATTAAGAGTTCACAATCTAAACTTAGGAACATAGGAGGGGAACAATGAAAAGCAACATGAGTGGTGATGTTAAGTACACAATTTATTTTGTGCTTTTTGGTATGTGTCTTTTCTTTTTATGGGCATATGTTCATTAGTTAATGAGCTGTATGAGTTAGTGTTTATAGGCCTCCTTGAAGAATTGTGTTTTCAGAAGGGAGTTGGAGGATCAAAAGGTGGAGATGCATTATATCTGATTCATGGATTAAGGTTTTAGGAATATGTAGCAGCATGGAAGAACTCAAGGGGGTAGTTACTTGTGTGCATTGGACAGAGTAAGCTGGGGAAGGAAGACTGGAAAAAGATAGCTAGAGTCAGGTTGTGCAGCACTTTGGAAGTAAAGACAAGGGTCTTAATCTTGCTTTGGACAACAATTGGAAGCCTGCAGAGGGATTTGATGAGGGGTTATAATGGCAGGTGAGGTAGTTTACTTTTACTGAAGCACTTCAGATAGTATTAATTAGGGTAAGGCGGATACTGGGAGATTAAAGAGGAGGAGGTTGATGCAGTAATCACCAGTACCCTTGTCTGAGTGTTGATAGGCTGTTTGCCAATTTTGATATAGTTATTTTAGAATAACTAAATACACAGGATGATACTGAATACTGTACAATTAAAAGCACATATGTTCTTAACCTATGGTAATACCGTACTCTTTCCCAGATGTTAAAGTTCCTTTGTGTACAGTACAGTTAAGTCAATTCTTCAACACAGGTCTACAAAATCCAGTCATCTATTGTGTAAATCCTTAGAATTTCTTTATTTTTTTAAAAATTCTTTCTATTTTTCTTCAAACTTCATTACATTTAAAAAATATAATGAAATATGAGAGGTAAATAGAGTGATATGCATTGCAGTGTAGGATAGGGCTGTATAATGTGTATTGAAGATAAGTGTATTTTGAAGCATACACTTCTAAATATAGAATATCAAAAGAATCATGTTTAAGGTCATAATATTAATAGTACCAGTGTACTTTGATTACAGAACTAGTTTTTCCTCCCAAGAGATGATCCATGAATAGCATGTTGCATGATCAGGCTGTAAGGAAATAATCAGAACTACCAGATACGCTAATTAAAGAAAACTTGAAACTAGGAGTGTATTAAGTGCCTCTACCCTGATCTGGAGGGACCATTTAACTAGAGAGAGAGAGAGGCTAGTTCATCCTCTGTAACCTTTCAGTTGTTGGTTTTTCTACTATGACTTCCAACCAGGTTGCCAATTAGTGCCCATTTTGGTGATTTTTTCTGATGGATACCAGTCCACTGAGAACTGAAATCACCTGCTTCATTTCACAAATGCTAGTAAACGCTCAGATGGAAACAATTTCCAGTCACTACAGAACTGAATTTAAATGATATGAATGACAGAGGTCAGAGGCTGTTTGTAATGACTAATCCCCTGAACTACAAAAGTTCTAAATTGATCTTTTAGAATAGAAATCATATAACTGCATAAATTATGTAATAATAAACCTTGCCCTCCTTTCTCTCAATAGTAATCTGATTTTTGAGTGGATAATTACAATGAGGGAATCAGATTATTGCCCAGGAAAGAACAGAGACTATATTATTGCTATTATGACACAAGCAGTGCCCCCACACAAACTGCTTAATAACATTCTCCATATATCTCTCACCTTAAGTGATTCACTACTTCCTCTAAGGATTTTAGAAATTGATGCATTCTCAGCAGGTCTTGAACTCTTGGGGTCCAATCCTGCTTATTTTACTCATGTGTATGTCACTGAACTTGTTGCCTGACAATTGCAATCCAATCTGCCCCGGTCCAAAGTAGGCCATAGTTTCAGAGGAGTTGAGCTGCGCTTGGGTGATAAGTAGTCAAAAGTTGTGTTTATCTTGGAAAAAAATATTTATTTTGCTTAAATTTAAACTTTTGATTTTTATGGACTGTCTTCTGTTCATATACTTATCTCCTATTGACAATAGTGGAATACTACAACAGATCTAATTCTGTAGAGGAGAAAAGTCACATGCAGGTGACTTTCCGCATTTCCTGAAGTTCTTTAAAGAGAAATTCTACTCTGAAAACAGGCACACGGGTTCCAAGTTTGTTTCTTTCTGTATCAAATCTTCTCAGTTTTTGTAAGTAAAAAAGATGTTTTTCTAACCACCAGCTTTGTACGTCAGCCTGGGTTCTGAGAATCAAACTGGGTTCTTTTCATTTCATACATCATCAAGGTTCAGTTACATCTGAGCAGCCCCACTGTCTTCAAATTATTATCACAGTGACACCTGTGCAACCCAGTTGCCTTCAATGAGTTTGCACAGGTGGAACTGATTGGAACTTAGTAAACAATTCTGTTAATGATGCACAAGTTGGGAGAGACTCCACATGTCATTCTGTCTTAGCTCTGTTCTCTCTGCAGGCCTAACAGGAGTAGCAAACAATACAAATTTATTTTAGTCACGAAGATCTGCAGATATGACCCTAAATACACTCAAAGAGAATATGTGTTGAGTAAGAAGATGGAGTTTTTACATAGTCATTTTTCAGAGTAGCATTATAGACTTATGGAATTCTTTAGGCACTAAAACTGAGTCACAAACTTAAAGAATACTTTTTAATAGTTCAAAGGGCTAGTATTTTTATTTTCAATATTATTTCCTCTTCCAACTTTTCAAACATACTTGACTTAATGTATGTTCTTAATATTCCAAACAGATTGATATTTCCAGCATACGACTATTGATTTAAGTGTAATTGTTGTTTCTAGGTAATGGGAGCAACTTGAACTTTTCCCATACTATGCCTAGATGCACGAATTTAGTCTCAAGGGCTGTCAATTCAGCACTTTTCAAGAGCAATAAAATCACATGACGATTTAAAAAATGCACTCAAATTCCTGTGCAGTGCATTATTTTTAGATAAGGTGAAATAGCTCAGAGTGTACTGTGGGATTCTTAATAACTTTCTTCAAGGTCTCAGATTAGCATTTTCAGTTTGAATGAGGGCAGGCTTAGAGGAGCAAAAGATTAATACCAGTCTTTGGTCAATCAGTAAAGATGGGTAGCATTATGTGTACCTTCTTGAATTCACCTATCATAAACTGAGATTGCCTGTTCCTTTTTTTTTTTTAATGACCTTAACTAGTTGTGATTTTTTTTCTAAATGAGTTGCACGTTTGGCCAGCATATCCATTGGACTTTTGTGCTTACTTAACACAAATAATCATCTTACTTTCCTTTGAAAGTTACAATGAATACTACATCACTAATGAGTACTTCCTGCTTTTACATTATTTTAAATCAGTTTGCCAAACTAAATACCTCCTTGTGCCACTGACTTTTTAGTAGAAATCTGCACTGAAATAAATGGGAAGCTTTTTAAAAAATACAAAAAAAGAAATCGGATACAAAATGGCTCTTGCTGTAGTGTACCCTAGAAATGGCTTCTATTACTTTTTAAAAGACGTTATTCCTGAAATGCTATAGCAGTCTTCTGTGGACTCAGGCATGTGCATGCCAAACATGTTCGGATTCATAAACAAAGAGTTTGTATGTCCTCAATGTCATCTTTTTAATGTTTGCTAGGACTAGCCCTCCATATACCATACTGTATTGCTACATTATGTCTCTTGCACTTCTTGTATGTAGAATTGCCAGCCACAAGTGTTTGAAATCATGAGTCTGATCCCAAAAATCATGATTGGCTTAAAAATGTTGTGTTTAAAGTCAAATAATAAACCTTGGATTTTTTAGTTGCCTTTTGGCCTTTGAGACTTTTGGGTGCCCTCAAGTCCCATTTGCAAGCTTTTCTTTGTAATCATGAGAGGCTAACACTTTTTTTTTTAATATAAAGACTGAGATTCTCACAGAAGCACAAGATTCCAAGCCCTGGGGCTCTAAGAAAAACAAATACTGTGAGATTAGCAATAAAATTACAAGGGATGGTATCACTGTGGGTGAGCTTTTGCTGAAATAAGACTTAGTATTAAATGAGAAGATATTGTCAATGTATTTCACTTTCATCTATATTTCAATTCTGATTTGTGGTATATGTTGATTGTAGGATAGCTCTAACTAAATGGCAGTATACCTGTTGAATGTAGCGCGGAAATCAATTCAGATTCAATGGTAGATGTAATGGTTTTCAGAAATAGTGTAGCTACCTGCCTTTTCTTCCTCCCACCATGTGAGGTGAAATAGGGATAGAACCTTAGACCTTTAGCTGCAACGTACATTCCAGTGGACAGTCTAACCAACAGGTAAGTGTCAATTCACTGGTAATTTTACCAGTATGGTAAGGTCTCTTTGTGTTGCAAATCATACCCATTTTAAAATAAGCAAAGATTTGAAAAGAACATTGAAGTGGATCATTAAAATTAAGCAATAAATGTATCAGGAGGTAAAGTACATATGTTTTTTCTGTAATACTGAATGCCCAACCAAGTCAGCATATGGGAGTAGTGGGATATATAGCTAACATAAAAGGTAGTTTGAGAGACCAAAACCCCACAGCTGTGCCCCTTAATCTGTTTCATATGTGCAAGCTTTAGAGGTGAGTGTGCTGTGGCTTTGTAAACAAAAAGATCTTTAGCATCTGAGTTTAGTCATGATCTCTCTCTTGAAGGGAGCAGACTACAAATTGCGATACCAATTTTGTATGCTTTACTGAAGCATTAATATCCAATTTATCATGTTGAGCAAATAAATTTAGGATGGGGGAAAGACTTTTTTTCAACAAATTTTGCAGCTGGAACTGATACTAATACTCTTATCTCTCAGTACCATACAGTAATTGCAGTTAATTGGTTGCTGGATAACTGCTTCTGCCATGTGTTGTGGTGTGAAAATGCAATATATCAACAGTACTAAATCACAACATTAGCATGTATAACGTTAGTGTTTTGAGAGAATTTCCAGATCAATCATCCAAATGGGTGAAACATTTCATGCAAAATTCCACTATCATTGCATTCCCCACACTTCTGTAGCTAAAGTGCTTGTTGTTACTATTACTTAAATATTAATTTATTGGATATTATTTATTTGGGTAATTTATGCATTAACTTAAACCAGTAGTGTTTGCTGCTGGTAACATGAAAATCAAGATTAGTTGGGGATGTGGAACCAAAGGCCATAATTGGTATTATACTAGTGCCTTTGTTCACACAGTCATTTAGAAATGTTGGAGCCCCCATTAAATCACAACCTGCCTGCATTCTAAAATAACCCCTCTGCAATTTCCCAGTTGTCTGAATCCTGCCAGGCTTTTCTTGTTCAGTTATGGGGGCTCATGTAAATACAGTCCCACTTGTAACTGTGACTCCATGACAAAAATTGCTCACAAAATTTGGAGATTGGAGTTCAACATTTGGCTCCAATTACAGTGGTAACAAAAGCGCATCTTTCAGAAAGCAACCTGGCTTAGAAAGGACACTAGGAAGCTTTCCAATGCATCAGAAACAGACATTTCTCCAAGGCTGAATAGAAGCAGCACAGAAGTTTGAGAAAGGCAAATGGGAAGTTCCACACAGAACAGTGGGCTAAACTGGACTCTTTATCTTCTTCAAGCTTCAGGTCTTGCTGATGATACAGGGGCTATAAAACTCTACATTCTACCCGAGGACTGTGGGGAAAATACCAGTGCAGAAATTAGAGACCAGGTAAAAAGAGACCTTTATCATGATGGAGATTTGAACTCCAGTTGAAACTGCATTCATGACTTGCTCAGTTGCACCTAGCTATTAAAGGATATGCACTTATGTGTGTGCAGAAAGGGGTAATTGATAGGAGCTGTCTGTAATTTTTTGGTGTATCTTTGGCTTTTACTTGTCGCAAGTGCACACTATGATGCAGAAAAGTCAAAAGGAGAAAAGTTGATGTTATTGGATGACTAGTTTATGCAGGTAAAGAGACTTGAACTTAGAAGTAGTTTTGTGTGTGAATGCGCGCACATTTGCGGGGCACCTTTGGAAAACATATTGGATCATGGTCATTGTGTTCCCATCCCTTGATTATTCAGAACTTCCCTTTGGCCAATAAAATCTCAAATGCTGTCACATTTTGTGAGCTTTAAGATAGTTATGTGTACAGAAACAAGAGAACGTGTATCACTTGCTAACCAAAGCACTGTATAGCTATCTTCTTTTAAAGAAGTATTACAACAAACATGGATGAACTTCTGCTGTGGCTTTGCTGTTATGTATGATGAAAAAATTTCTAGCGGGACTCCTTGTTCTATACCTAGAAGCTAAAATGTGGCACACTGCAGGACACACACATTCAGCTGTAGACCACATATGGGTTAAGCACTAACCATGCTTCACAGAGTAAGGATATGTCCCTCTAACTGCCAGATATGTGCATGCAGATCCACAAGAGACAGAGGGAAAGAAGCTGATGTTATTGGAGGGAACATTAATTCCATAATTAGTAACCCTTCTGTTTAAAAAAATACCTAATGAACATGTATAAATGGAGTTTAACTTTTGTTTATAATCAATATGCAATATTAAATCAAACTGTACAAAGTTCTGCTAGCGTTTACTGTCTAGAATGGTCTGAAGAGAATAGTTAGCCCCTTTCATGTTGATGTGCAGAAAAAAGAGGCCTCTCTGTCTTCTTCCTTTGTGACTCATCCTGGATCGTAAAGCAACTTGCCAAGTGTCTAGGATTGGCTGGGGATTGGATATTGACTAGCTGGTTGATGTTTCACCCAGAAAAGACACAGATAAAGGGAAAGCAACCAGGAAAAATGGGTCTCGTCTCACACCCTTATTGAGAAGGTACCTACCACTTGCTAAATGGAGGAGTAAGGATGCTGCAGCAGATTGGCTGTAGGAGCTTGCTAGAGGAAAGGTTGGGAAAAGAGGTATTCAGAAAAGATGTGGAAAATGAGGAGAAGTATTAACATATGTATTCTGTACCATTGACAAATTGTTTATTTTGTTGTTTTATCTACTTCAGTTGTAAGAAAGATCTTTGGGATAGGTACTCTCTGCTATTGTGTGTGTGTGTGTGTGTGTGTGTACAGTGCCTAGTGCAATAGAGCTCAATCTCTGATTGGGGCCTCTTATCACTTATGATTTAGGCTCTACCAGAATGTGATGGATTCTAAGGTTGCTGCTATTTAAGCGTGGAAGAGATTTGTTGCTTTTTTTTATTTCAGATGTGAACATTGATGTGCTTACTAGTGCCTTTCCCACAGCCAGGCTGGACTTCTATTTTGTTCTGGAGAGGGCCTACACCTTAAGATCACCTGGAAAATTATATACAGTGGAGAATGTAGCTGCTGGTTCATTAAACAGGATTTTCTGTAGGAGTACTCTATCTCTGTACTCCATTATCTGCTCTGGCTACTGGTTTATACTGAGTGAAATTTCAAATGTTGTTGTTACCTTCTAAAGCCCTACATATTTAGGGAATTGCGTATCTTAGAGATCCCTTTCCCCCAGTGTGGCTCTGTGGCAGGCAGCTGAGGTACTGAATAGTAATAGGTTTAATGAAAACTGGCTTAAATGAGAATAGAAATAGTGTGTTCTTGGGGGAGGGTGAATGGCAGGATATCTGCAGCTATTTAATTTGTTAATGTGCCCTCCTATGCTAGAGCTCAGGTTTGATGAATGTTGGGGAACATTCCAAGGCCTATCTTTTTCCAGATTCTTTTGAGAGAAAGAGTTGGATGTTGAATGAAGTTTTGGAGTTAATGCCTGGCAGCATCCTTTGTGGTATTGTGCTAATTTGTGAAAGTATTTTTTTTTCTAATGGTGTTTAAAGTATATTTAGAAAATACAAATAAAAACATGAATGCGTTAAAATAAACATGACCTTCTCGGATACCCAGGCCCAACCAGCAAGATTTTGTAGGTTGGTGACTCCCCAGTCGTGAGCTGTTATATTTTGATCATGGAAGTTGCCTAATAAGAGCCTATCTTGGTAAACTAGACCAGTCCTGTCTATTTTAAACAAAGGGTTGGTTGGTTGGTTTTTCCCCTTGTAGGTGAAGGAGTGTCACCTCAGGACCACTTTTGTGAGCTTCTGTTATCATAGGTCTTGCCCATTCTAGGAAAAAAAATGGTACCTGTTTTTCCCAGCAATGGGGCAGCTGTATTGTTACTGGGAAACAGCAACATTGCCTCAAAATGGATACAAAATCTCCTAGCATAAATATACCCTCAGGCCTTTACACTATATAGACCAGAGTTTTACTTGCAGTTCTAAAGAGTGTTAATG
The DNA here is from genome assembly GCF_013100865.1 of Trachemys scripta elegans. Lineage (NCBI taxonomy): Eukaryota > Metazoa > Chordata > Testudines > Emydidae > Trachemys > Trachemys scripta. The sequence goes on from NC_048308.1 coordinate 48,107,798, forward strand.
AGGTATGTTGTTGTTTCTCATCACAACAGCCCACCTTCATCATCTATGCCCATCCAAATAATAGTAATTTATCAAAAGCCCTGGGTATTTTATGTATCATTGTGGATAATGCCAGGGCTTTAACCTTTTTCTTATCTCCAGTTAATCATCAGTGCCGACTCTTCTCTGTTCAAGGACATACACCGGCAAACATGATGCTGGGGTAAACCATAATGGTATGTTAATGGCACTCCTTCTGCTTTTCTGGTGGGGGTAGAGGAGTTTGTTTCATCTTGCTGGTGGTTGCTCTGCACACTTGGACATGCTGATTTATGTTTTTATTTGTTCTTGTTCTACTTTCAGCCCCCATGAATTATCCCACTAGTTTTATTTTCTGCCACCCTACATCATGCTGCACTGCAGCACATGCTTAACAGGGTCTAATCTGATTCAAGATTAACCTCATTTAAACTTTCCTCTTATTACCATACTCTTAATCTTCTGTACAATGGTTGTACTGTTCATAATTCAATCCATTCCTATACACCACCTTCCACTTAATTGGGACACACTTACATGGGATATCTTCCAGTGAACTGAATTAAACCCAATGACAATAGCAAGGACTGCTGCTTAACAAGGATGATAATTCTGTTTAATTAAGATACCTGCAGTTGATTAAGTGATACTTAAATAGGGATAAATAGTATTTGTGATGCTCTGGGTGATATTGATTTGTCTTCCTTTAAATGACCTTTACCAGTGCATTCTTCAAGTTCACTCCCATCAGGCTCACAGTATTGCACACTTGTCAGAAACTTCATGATGGTTTTTCTCTAGTTCAGTTGGGTTGCAGCTCACTGAGCTGTATTTTGGGGGGGGGGGGTGTAACAGAGTTCACATCCCACCCCTCATCCTGGGACCCACTTGCTGCCCCCAATAAGGCTCAGAGAGGCTTCAGGGTTGTGAAACACCCGTGTCTTTGTTTATATAAGATTCTCCCACCTCCAATGTCAATCTATATACAAATCTTGCAGGATTAGTCACCTCCTTTACAGGCAGAGGCAGCCTTTAGCTAGGAGGCCTCCACTTCCCTCCCTGGCTGCCCTCACACCTTCTGGCTCCCTCCCAGCCTTTATAGCTCTTGCCTTGTCAGGCCAGCAGGTGTTGCCAATCCTCAGGCCAGCATCAGCCCCAATCTGTTTCCCCTGATTGGAGCTGACTGGGCAGGGGCTAATTAAGGTGCTTTTGCAACAGCACCCTGCTACAGGGGGGAAATAATGGGTGTACATGTGTTACTTTAATGAACCAGCAGGATTAATTTTAGTGAAATAAAAAACTTGAGAACCTCTCGGATACCAAATGACTTGACTTCTCTTAAAGCCCATGATCCTCTCAGCATCTATATGGAGGGGAGACTGCACTCATGAAGGATGGAAGGGGACAGAGGAACTCACAGAGGTGCTCTCTGGGGCCAGTGGGAGCCAGGCAGCAGAGGAATCAAGGGGCATCTGTATGATCCTGAACAATGCGTGGGTTAAGGGAGTGGTTGTTCCTGCACAGAAGACAGTCAGGCCCAAGGCTAAGAACTTTGCTCCTTTGGGATGCTAGGCCATCCACTTGGGGTATGTTGAAAGTGAATCCATATGACTTCTATATAGTCCCAGACTCCCAGGTGCTACTGGTCAGATTTTGTATTTTGTTTGGCATTCTGAAAAATAATTAAACTTTGAAAATATCCTTAACAACTGACAGTGCCTGGTTTATTACACATAATCATTAGAAAAAACAAGTTGCAAAACTGCAATAGAGCATTAACAAGCCCCTAAAAATGTGTTACTCCTTTCCCCCTAAACTTCTATGTAACACAAATTAATTTCACTCATGGTTTTGTATCTCATCTTTGCATGGCTTGCTGATACTTCTCATGTGTGAGTGTTATGAGCCCATCTTGAATTGAATTTATTGTATCTGTGAAAACTGCCTTTCATAAGATTCTATCAAGGGCAAAGTTTTGCTCTTGGCTATGCTGGTGTAAATCCACAATAACGCCATTGGAGTCAATGCTCACTTACACAGTAAGCTATTGCAGGCAGGAGCCTTCTTTTCCTTAAGTGGTTTAATGGGTGCTTACCACAATGGGGTCCCTGGTTATTACCACAATACGAATAATGAACAGTGCTTATAATACTTGAGATTCACAGTGATACAACATGGTGGAATTTGACCTAGAGTGTTACACACATGAAAACATTGTGACCAGCAGTGCCCTGAGCTGCACCTGTACATGTTGCAGGGCAGAAAAAGGCCTAAGAATCTAAATGGCTATCGTGGCACAAATTTGTTGTAATGTACAGATTTATTAGCATTGCTTTCCATAAGTGACTTGTCCATTTATCTATCTGTCTGAATTACTTACAGCCCCCCATCACTGTACTATTTGAGCACCTCACAATCTTTAATATATTTTTATTTTTCAACTCTGCCTCCCTCCCCGACCCTTGAGATAGGGTAGTGCTATTGTCCTCATTGTACAGATGGGGAACTGAGGCAGAGAGACTGGAGGCTAGATCCATAAAGGGAGTTAAGTACCCTAGTATTACTTTAGCTGGCCCAGAGATAGGTACCCCTTTGTGAGGCAAGGCTTAGGTTACACCCATCTCCTCCGCATTTCCTGTTGCCTAGTTTAGGTGGCTCCCCACTGAGCTTGCTGGCTTTTGTGAATCCTATTCTTAGGCACCTAACTAAATGTATAGGGAGCCTTAGTGCCAAATTCATGGCTATGGATTCCACTAGGTGATAGGGTGCCTTAACTCAGCATTGCCATGCGTAATGTGTAAGTAAGTCTCCTTAGCATATCTATTCCTAAATGATTTGCCCAAGGCCACATAGGAAGTCTGTGATTGAGCAGAGAACTGAACCTGGGTTTTCCAAGTCCTAAACTCGTGCCATGACTATGTATGCAGTGCCATAACAACTGGACCATGTAAATGTATATGCAGGAGACATTCGTGTATTTCTCTGAGCATTTAAATTGTTTCTCTGCATTTCCTGAGTACATGCAGCTAGTATACTGCTCTGTTATTAGCATGTTTAGATTTATGCTTCAATATCCAAAATAACTATGGAACTGCTCCTTTCTGACTAATAAAAGAATTTACTTTACTCCTATAATTGTTCAGACTTTTATCAAAATTATGCTTTATTTTCAAGTTGTATTTCATTTGACCACACTATTTACACTCACTGCAATATTATCAAAAATATGTCGCCATTGGTTCATTTGATCTACCTTTTACAATGCTATTTGTTCTGTTTCTTCTGTGTAAATATTTCCACATGCACATATCTCTTGTCCTGGCTATGGAAACTTGAATTCTTTTCCTTCATACATCCATACAGACTGCATTCAGAATTTTGAACATAATGAATACTAATGTTATTGAGGCTGAATCATAGTAACTAGCCTTGTACTCATCTTATTAAAGGAGAATAAGCTATATCAGTAGTATAAGCATATGAAAATAAGATCAATTGGCTGAGGTCAGTTAATCTCTGTTTTGGAGGTTCTAACTGGGGTGATTTAAAAAGTGTCATGGCCACTGAATTACAAGTTTGGAAAATCCAGGGATTGAGTTTAAAGCTCTATGAAAGCAGTGCTAGTCCAACAGATCTAAGTTTTGGTTTCCAACAGAGACTACTATAAGAGAAATTGTTGATAGGCCATTCTTTAGAGTCACATTGATGATGACTGTGTCCCCCAGTTGGGGGCAATTGCACCTTTATTTCCTCTCTGTGGTCCAGCAAGGGCACCCATTCTAGGCTCCTCAGCTGTTACCTCTTCTGGGCAGAGACCTGCACCTCTCTCCTTCCCCTTAGGAAGGATTGGGGCCCCCTCTAGTGCAGAAGCTTCTATCCATTTGCAAGATCAGAAAGAAGGCCCTGAGTCAGTTAAACTCAGATTACTTATCCCAAAATCCTTGCTTTGGCTGCTGGATCTCTGGAGAATCCAGTTTCAACTAGTACATGTGAGCCTCTCTAGGCAGTGATATCTTTCTGCAGGTGTTATAACCCAAGTGAGTTTACCCAATCATCCCCCACTGTTTGTAGTTCCTACAGAGCTGTGGTCACCCTCCCACATGGAATTATATATGCGAGAACCTCAGAGTTACGAACTTCTCAGGAATGGAGGCTTTTCATAACTCTGAACAAAACGTTATGGTGGTTCTTTCAAAAGTTTGCAACTGAACATTGACTTAATACAGCTTAGAAACTTTACTATGCAGAAGAAAAATGCTGCTTGTAACAATCTTAATTTAAATAAAATTAGCACAGAGACAGTTTCCTTACCTTGTCAAATCTTTTTTAAACTTTCCCTTTATTTTTTCAATAGTTTACATTTAACACAGAACTGTACTGTATTTGCTTTTTTGGGGGTGTGGGGGATGGGGGTCTCTGTTGTTGCCTGATTGTGTACTTCCAGTTCCAAATGAGGTGTATAGTTGACCAGTCAATTCAGAACTCTGGTGTTCATAACTCTAAGCTTCTGCTGTACGATCCCTGACCTCAGTGATACATAAACTTAATACAGTAAAATCTCCCACAGATATTTCAGGAAATTGCCATATGTCACACTATGCTTTTGTATTGGCTGGCAGAGCAGGTGTGCTATTAACTGATTAGTGACATTGTCTGTATGGATGGGATGGATGGATAAATGTATCAAAATAACAGTGTAGAATGTTACTTTTTAAAAAATAACTACATTAGTCCTGTAACATTGCACGTACTATGTGCCTGCTCGGCCAGTCCTGTGTTCGCTGGGGGGACAACGTTGCTGTCAACAGCTGCCATGCTGTTTTCAGACAATGGCATAAGTTGTCATAACTGTAACCAGGATGCCATGGTAGCATGGAACAATATGGCTGTGTTTGTGTAATATATAGCATTAATCCTAAATGTAATATAAAGTACATATTATACAATAATTTCTCAGGGAGGAAAAATGGAGGAAATTGTATTTATATTGCCAGTCTCCAAAGGATTGAATAACTTACATGGTTAATAAAGGTTAAACAATTTTAGATTAGAAAAAGACTGAAGCACTTGTGTGAGCAATTTCAAAGGAACATTTTTAAGGCTACATTCCCCCTCCCCCCAGATTCTTGTTTTCTCTTAGGATGTCCTGAATCCAATATTATTTTATATACAAAAAATTTGCAAAATGTTTTCCATAACATGATTTCTACTCCCACTTATTCAGTTTTTAACTCCCCAATTTCATAAATAAGGTATCAGTATAATCTTCCCTTTTGGACCTTTAAGGGAAGATGAGAGAAATATAGGTACTAAAAAACTGGAGAAAGAGATACAACACTTGTCTAAATACATTTTATTCACAAGCAGATGGAGGAAGCGAGACAGGACTGATATAGATGAGAGGTATATGTATTGTGGGGAAATGAACTCTGAAGTGTGACTAGAAGAAATTTTGAACTAGAATTTTAAAATGGACAGGCTGAATAAAACTACAGGGTACCTTATCAGTCCTCTGAATAGTACATTCACTGAATCCTTGATAGGAGAGGCAGAGAAGATAATTTGTACCATCCTGTGTTATTCCTGCACTAGCAAGGCCCTCTGAAGCAGATGAGATAAGCCTCTGTATCCAGAACCACGCTGGTCCTGGTTTCTGAGCCTATTCTCCACCCTAGTTCCATGACCGGTTTGGGGAGTAAGTGGTTGAGTACTTCATAGAAACATGAGCACAAGTGTGCTGCTGGCACAGTTCATGGACTCCCTCAGCACTTGCCTGGGGAAAAGGGAAGAGTTGTTGCATTATACATCTCTCTCACCAGAACAAGTTGATCCAATACATGGTGTTCCCTCATCCGCCGGGTATCTCTAATATCCTGGGACTGACATGGCTAAACTACACTGCATACAACCATTAAGTTTGTCATTCATAGGAATCACATCAATTTACTCACACAATCGGTACACCACAAAATTTTGAATACATCTGTGACAGAAGAGACAAAACCAAATTGAAATTAAGAGTACACAGTGGTAAGAAGTTACCAGTAATTGAGGTATTAGCTATGTTGTGTATATAAAGTCAAAGAGGGCCTGCTTCTCCACTGTCTTGTACCCAGTGTAGTCATTTACACCTGTGAAAGATAGGTGTAAATCACTTCCAGTCTGTTCTCATGCATTCTGGCACAAAGGGTTGAGTTAGTACAGAATCAGGCCCTGGGAAATCAGATACTTTTATTTATTTTGGCTCTGAAACTCAGCACATGTTTAGGGATTAAAATGTGTGAAGACATACAACTGGAATATATTGTGGCGGTCTTGTGAGATCCAAATGAAAATATACTAGGAAAATACACAGACTGTTTGAAATCTATCATGCCAATGGCAAATTAAACTGTTTAAATGCTGAGATAATCTCAATTATTTTTTCATCCCAGAAAATTCCATTTGCACTCAGATTGAGTTTTGAAGGAGCTACTTTAGGATGATAAAGTTATGAAGTCTCACAATCAACTGACTGGGCATATCCATTGGAAGGAAAAAAAATCTTCTAGGTATGTCAGTGACTATACCTCGATACAAAGGAACATTATAAAGCTCTAACAGTCCCAATTGTGGAAAATGTCTGTAGTGGATTGGCTGGAGCAAAATGCTTTCCAGATTTTGGGTTCATCTGGTGGCTTTTGGCAAATATTTTGGGAGAAAAACATTTTGTGGAAACTACATTTAACCTGTCATTTATCACATTCTGTTTCTTGTGGTAGCTGTGAGTCATGTGTGCTTCAGGCTTCCTAGATACTACTTGATTATGATACCAAAATCCAATAATTGCCTTCATAGGGGTGTTTGTCAGCGATGAGGTGGAAAACACAAGTCATTGCTGGTATTTGTGTAAGGTAGAGTGGATAGAAATATAGATACAAATAATTACTTAAGGTGGCAAATAGTTTTGTTGTTTTTCGGTATATCCTGATTACGAAACTTGCATTTTCAGAACCTGTGACAGGGAATATTTCAGTAGATAAGGAAGAGATGGGGGCCGTTTAACTAAGGAGAAGAAGAGCATCATTGCACACGGACTTGCCAGCCTACTGAGAACTAGGTTCAAAGGGGGCAGGTGACAAACGCCCATAGGTCACTTAAAAAAAAACACTTATCTTAACAAAGGGCTATTATTTTTATTGGGTGTGGGGAGAGAGGGAATGGAAAATTACAATAGGGTCATAGGCAACAAGAGGGATAACAATGGGGAAAATATGCTCAGCATCTTAGATATCTATAAAAAATGCAAGGAGTTTGAGGAATGAACAGGAAATGTTAGTACAGAAGCTAAATTATGACATAACTGGCATCACAGAGACTTGGTGGGATAAATCTCCTGACTGGAATATTGGCATAGAGGGCTATGGCTTGTTCAGGAAGGGCAGGCAGGGGGAAAAGGGAAGAGTTGTTGCATTATACATCAAGAATATCTATACTTGTTTTGGGGTCCACAAGGAGGTGAGAGGTAGACTAATTGCAGGTGTCTGGGTGAAGATGAAAGGTAAAAAACGGTGGCAGTGTCATAGTAGGGGGGGGTCTGTTATAGACCATCAGATCAGAAGGGAGTGATGGATAGGGCAGGCATTTCTAGAACAAATAGAAATATCCAAGACCTGGTAGTAATGGGGCACTTTAACTACCCAGACACCTGTTTGGAAAATAATATGGTAAGACACAAAATGTTCAATAAGTTCTTGGAATGTACTGAGGACTACTTTTTGTTTTAGAAGGTGGGACAGCCATTTTAGACTTGATTCTGACTAGGGAGGAATTGGTTGTGAAGGTTGGAGGTCATAGAAAGAGGGTCTGATAAGAATGTCTTCTACAAATTGGGGCTCATCAGTTGAAAGCAACAAAAGAGGAGAGTGATCTGGGTATGCTGGTTAATCATAGGATGACTATGAGCCACCAATATGATGTGAAAAAGGCTAACATGATCCTAGGATGTCAGATGAGGCATTTCCAGTAGAGAGAGAAGTATTAATACCATTGTAAAAGGCACTGGTAAGACCTCATTGGGGATACTGTGTACAGTTCTGGTCACCCCTGTACAAGAAGGATAAAATTAACTTGAAAGAGGTCAGAAAAGAGCTATTAGGATGATCAGGGGAAGGGAGGGCCTGTATTACAAGAAGAGACTGGAAGATGTTGGCTAATTTAGCGTAGCAAAGAGAAGGTTGATAGGAAATAGGATTACTCTCTCTCTAAATATATCAAGGGGGTAAATACCAGGGAAGGAGAATAGCTATTTAAGCTAAAGAACAATGTTGGCACAAGAACAAATGGCTATAGACTGGCCATACACAAATTCAGGCTGGAAACTAGAAGGTTACTAATCACCAGAGGGGTATGATATTGGAACAGTCTCCCAGTAGAAATCATGTTTTAGTTAGTTTTAAAACAATTAGTTTTAAGAGAGAATTGGACAAAATTATAAGTGCAATGGTATGGGATTGCTTGTGATGGGGGCAGGACTCAGCAGCCCTGGGAGTCATTCTTGATTTATATATTCCTAAAAGCTCATGCTTTAGGGCTTAAAGAGGTTACCTGCAAGGGTCACGAAGGGATTTGCTCCCCTGTCCCATGTATTCCATTTTTGTTTTAAATTTGGTCACCTTCCTCTGAAGCATCAGAGATGGCCTCTAGACAGAGAGGGCCAGTGTTCTGAGGTAGCACCAAGCATTCTATGTCTCAGATGCTTGTGTGACAAAGTTCCTCCTCTATCTTGGTGGGTCCTGCGCTTATTGGCGGATTTTCTTGCCTCAGAGATTCACCATGTGGGTTGGGGAACAGCCCAGAGACCTTCCCCTCTGGAAGAACCCACAGTCCAGGTCAATTGGGAGGTTTGGGGGGAACCTAGGCCTGGCCTGTATTCTGGGTTCCAGCCCAGGGCCGTGGACTGCAGCTGTCTATAGTGCCTCCTGTAACAGCTGCATGACAGCTACAACTCCCTGGGCTACTTCCCCATGGCCTCCTCCAAACACCTTCCTTATTCTCACCACGGGACCTTCCTCCTGGTGTCTGATAACACTTGTGCTCCTCAGTCCTCCAACAGCACACCCTCTCAGCTCCTCACACTCACACCACAAAGTGAAGTGAGCGCCTTTTAAAACCCAGGTGCCCTGATTAGCCTGCCTTAATTGATTCTAGCAGCTTCTTCTTAATTGGCTCCAGGTGTCCTAATTAGCCTGCCTGCCTTAACTGGTTCTAGCAGGTTCCTGATTACTCTAGTGCAGCCCCTGCTCTGGTCACTCAGGGAACAGAAAACTACTCATCCAGTGACCAGTATATTTGCCCTCTACCAGACTCCTGTACCCCACTGGTCTGGGTCTGTCACACTTGGCTCTCTGCTTCTTGCTCACATGCTCAGTTTCTAACTGATCGCCATATATGGGGTCAGGAAGGAATTTTCCTCCAGGTTAGACTGGCTGTGGTCTTGGATTTATTCCCCTTCCTCTGAAGCATGGGGTGTGGGTCACTAGCTAGGATTATCTGGATATTTCTCACTTAGTCAATTTCCTGCTATTACAGGTACCTCAGGCACTAGTACACCTCAGTCCCTCCTATTCTGTGCCTGTGACACACAATAATTTAGTCTTATGTGGGCTGTAATACCGTGATCTACTTTTGATTGTTGGATTAAGTGTATGGTGGACTGGATGGTGTTGGTGGCCTCTGATATGCAGGAGATCAGACAAAATGATCTGGTGTTTCCTTCTGGCCTTACACTCCATGACAAAATAATAGGATAAGCGTGTAGGGGCAAATTCAGAAAGTCTAAGGCACAAAATGAGTTACATCTAGCAAGGGATATAAAAAGCAATAAGAAGACGTTCTATAAATACATTAGGAGCAAGAAAACAACAAAGGAAAGTGTAGGCACTCTATTTAGCGGGGATGGAGAGCTAATAACAGAGCTCAGGGATGAGGTGTTTTTTTCACTAAAAAGGTAAATTGTGACCAGATACTTAACACAATATTCACAACAAGCAGAAAGGAACATAAGCAAAAATAGGGAAAACTACTTAAATAAGTTAGATGTATTTAAGTTGGCAAGGCCTGATGAAATTCACCCCAGGGTACTTAAGGTACTAGCTAGCAATCTCAGAACCATTAGTGATTATCTGTAAGAAGTCATGGAGAACAGATGAGGTCCCAGAGGACTGGAGAAGGGCACACACAGTACTGATCTTTACAAAGGGGAAGAAAGAGAATTATAGATTAGTCAGTCTAACTTTGATGTCTGGAAAGATACTGGAACAAATCATTAAACAATCAATTTGTAAGTACCTAGAGATAATAGGGTTATAAGAAATAGTAAACATAGATTTGTCTAGAACAAATCATACCAAACCAACCTAACTTCCTTCTTTGACAGGGTTATTGTCCCAGTGTATAAGGGTGAAGCTGTAGATGTGATAAATCTTGATTTTAGTAAGGCTTTTGACAGGAGTCCTACATGACATTCTCATAAGCAAAGTAGGAAGATATGGTGTAGATGAAATTACTATAAGGTGGGTGCAAAAGTGGTTGAAAGGACTGTACTTAATAGTTATCAGTGGTTTGCTGTTAAACTGGGGGTGTGAGTATCTAATGTCTAAGTCTGGTATTTGTCAATATTTTCATTAATGACTTGGATCATAGAATGAAGAGCATATTTATAAATTTGTGGATGCTATCAAGCTGGGTGGAGTTGCTAGCACTTTGAATTCTAATGCTGTCCTCCAAAACTACCTTGACAAATTGGTCTGAAATCAATGAGATGAAATTCAGTAAAGACAAGTGGAAAGTACTATACTTAGGAAGGAAAAATCAAATGCAAAACTACAAAATGGGGACTGGTCAGGCGGTAGTACTGCTGAAAAGGATCTGGTGGTTATAGTGCATCACAAATTGAATAAGAGCCAACAGTATAATGGAGCTGCAAAAAAGACTAATATAATTTTGAGGTGCATTAACTGGAGGACAGGCAGGGCAGAAAAGGTAGGGGAGTTGCATTGTATGTAAGAGAGCAGTATGACTGCTCAGAGCTCCAGTATGAAACTGCAGAAAAACCTGAGAATCTCTGGATTAAATTTAGATGTGTGAGCAACAAGGGTGTTGTCGTGGTGGGAATCTGCTGTAGACCACCAGACCAGGGGGATGAGGTGGACAAGGCTTTCTTCAGGCAACTAACAGAAGTACTAGATCACAGGCCCTGGTTCTCATGGGGGACTTCAATCACCCCAGTATCCAGGAAATTCTTGGAAAGTGTAGGGCACAATTTCCTGGTGCAAGTGCTGAAGGAACCAATAAGGGGCAAAGCTCTTCTTGACTTGCTGCTCACAAACATGGAAGAATTAGTAGGGGAAGCAAAAGTGGATGGGAACCTGGAAGGTAGTGACCATGAGATGGTCGAGTTCAGGATCCTGACACAAGGAAGACAGTAGAGCAGCAGAATATGGACCCTGGACTTCAGAAAAGCAGATTGACTCCCTCAGGGAATTGATGGGCAGGATCCCCTGGAAGAATAACATGAGGGGGAAAGGAGTCCAGGAGAGCTGGCTGTATTTTAAAGAATCCTTATTGAGGTTGCAGGAACAAACCATCCCGATGTGTAGAAAGAATAGTAAATATGGCAGGCAACCAGCTTGACTTAACAGTGAAATCCTTGCTGATCTTAAACACAAAGAAGAAGCTTACAAGAAGTGGAAGATTGGACAAATGATCAGGCCGGAGTATAAAAATGTTGCTCAGGCATGCAGAAGTGAAATCAGGAAGGCCAAATCACACTTGGAGTTGCAGCTAGCAAGGGATGTTAAGAGTAACAAGAAGGGTTTGTACAGGTATGTTAGCAACAAGAAGAAGGTCAAGGAAAGTGCGGGCCCCTTACTGAATGGAAGAGGCAATCTAGTGAGAGAGGATGTGGAAAAAGGTAATGTACTTTAATGCTTTTTTTGCCTCTGTCTTCACGAACAAGGTCAGCTCCCAGACTGCTGGACTGGGCAGCATAGTATGGGGAGGAGGTGACCAGCCCTCTGTGGAGAAAGAAGTGGTTCAGGACTATTTAGAAAAGCTGGATGAGCACGAGTCCATGAGGCTGGATGTGCTGCATCCGAGGGTGCTAAAGGAATTGACGGATATGATTGAAGAGCTATTGGCTATTATCTTTGAAAACTCATGGTGTTTGGGGGAGGTCCCGGATGACTGGAAAAAGGCTAACGTAGTGCCCATCTTTAAAAAAGGGAAGAAGGCAGATCTGGGGAACTACAAGCCAGTCAGCCTCACCTCGGTCCCTGGAAAAATCATGGAGCAGGTCCTCAAGGAATCAATTTTGAAGCACTTAAAGGAGAGGAAAGTGATCAGGAACAGTCAGCATGGATTCATCAAGGGCAAGTCATGCCTAACTAACCTAATTGCCATCTATGATGAGATAACTGGCTCTGTGGATGAGGGGAAAGCAGTGGACGTGCTATTCCTTGACTTTAGCAAAGCTTTTGATACCGTCTCCCATAGTATTCTTGCCAGCAAGTTAAAGAAGTATGGGCTGGATGAATGGACTATAAGATGGATAGAAAGCTGGCTAGATCATCGGGCTCAGTGGGTAGTGATCAATGGCTCCATGTCTAGTTGGCAGCCGGTATCAAGTGGAGTGTCCTGGGGCCAGTTTTGTTGAATACAGGCTTTGGAGCTGTGCTCCGGCTCCGCTCCAGCTCCAGGCAAAAACCTGCAGCTCCACGGCTCAGGAGCTGCTCCGTGCTCCAGCTCCGCTCTCCAGCTCCTGGCTCTGCTCCAAAGTCCTAGTTGAATATCTTCATTAATGATCTGGAGGATGGTGTGGATTGCACCCTCAGCAAGTTTGCAGGTGACACTAACTGGGAGGAATGATAGATACGCTTGAAGGTAGGGATAGGATACAGAGGGACCTAGACAAATTAGGGGATTGGGCCAAAAGAAATCTGATAAGATTCAACAAGGACAAGTGCAGAGTCCTGCACTTAGGATGGAAGAATCCCATGCACTGCTACAGACTAGGGACTGAGTGACTAGGCAGCAGTTCTACAGAAAAGGACCTAGGGGTAACAGAGGACGAGAAGCTGGATATGAGTCAACAGTGTGCCCTTGTTGCCAAGAAGGCTAACGGCATTTTGGGCTGTATAAGTAGGAGCATTGCCCTCTATTCGGCATTGGTGAGGCCTTATCTCGAGTACTGTGTCCAGTTTTGGACCCCACACCAAAAGAAGGATATGGAAAAATTGTAAAGAGTCAGGTGGAGGGCAACAAAATGATTAGGGGGCTGGAGCACATGACTTATGAGGAGAGGCTGAGGGAACTGGGCTTATTTAGTCTGCAGAAGAGAAGAATGAGGGGAGATTTGATTGCTGCTTTCAACTACCTGAAAGGGGGTTCCAAAGAGGATGGATCTAGACCGTTTTCAGTGGGTAGAGTTCCGAAGAAGTTGAGTTCCTGTGAGGAATAAAATATAGTTAGGAGGCTAATTGTGTGTAGTTAAAGTTATATTATGGATTTTTTTTTTGTTGTGTGGGGGGGGATCTGCACTTTTCTAAACTGGCCTAGCATTGGGTTAGTCCAAGGCACTTTCCTCTAACTCCCCTAATCCCTGGGTATTAGGCCATGATATGAATGGACTAAAATTGTAGGTTGATCCTGACATTAGCTTCTATCTACAGGCCCAAACTGAGTCTACTTGTGACTATGCACCAAGTCTGCTATTGGGCTTATCACTCAATTTAATAGGCAGCAGGTTTAAAACAAAGAAAAGGAAGTATTTCTTCACACAATGCACTGTCAACCAGTGGAACTCTTTGCCAGAGTATGTTGTGAAGGCCAAGATTATAACAGGGTTAAAAAAAGAACTAGGTAAGTTCATGGAGAATAGGTCCATCAATGGCTATTAGCCAGGATGGGCAGGGACGATGTCGCTAGCCTCTGTTTTCCAGAAGCTGGAAGGGAACAGGGGATGGATCACTTGATGATTACCTGTTCTGTTCATTCCCTCTGGGGCACCGGGCACTGGCCACTGTTGGAAGACAGAATACTGGGCTAGATGGACCTTTGGGCTGACCCAGTATGGCTTTTCTTATGTTCTTAACCCTGAGCCCAGGCTATGATTGGGGCCACTGTGTTTTTTTTCTTTTTGGTTTGAACACATTTGGTATGGATGTGCTGAAATGCAATAAACCCACAAAGTCCTTTTTAGGGTAACTTTTCAGAGTAGATTCATGTTAATATAGTGAGCCTTGGAATTTGATTCAGTGTACAGTTTTTTCTGTCTCTTTCAGTGGAAGTTTTGTCATTGTTTTCAGTGGGAGCATATGTCCTTGCATATGTTCTCTGATTCTCCTAATGGCATACTCACATTAACAAGGGTCGATAAACCAAATACTGGATCTTAAAGAACAGAAAGCTTGTTCTAACAAACTATATGCAGTTTACTAAGAACTGTCTCTGTACACTTCTGGGACATGGAATTGTATTAAGGTATATTTTTTCTCTCCTTGAATTCCGCCAAAATAATATAAAAGATTTTTTTTTATATCTCCTACCTCCTCCTCAAAGTGGTGAATGCACATTATGTTCTATTGTACTCATAATTTTGATTGACTACATCCTGTATCTTTTTTTCTTTCACACTTTGTAATCACAAGATTAAAGTCTTTAAATAAAAAACTCATTTTTGCTTTTATGCTTGTCTCATTTCAGGCTTCTCTGAGAAATCTTGGTAAAGCCATTAACAACAGAAAAGGAGGGTAGTTGCCAATTGACTTCAAACTTCTGATGTTTCTGATATATTACAGTCCACACACTGCTCATTTATTTTCCTCTAAGATCCATTGTTTTGAGTGGGTTTGCTTTTTCATTGCTAAAAATGAAAAGTATCTAAATCTCTCAAGGTCAAAATAGGTTAGACTGGATGACCCTTGCAGAGCCTTCAAACCCTATGATTCTAAAATAGAAAGAGCTGCAGGAGCATTTTACTTTCCATTTGCTTGTACCATAAGAGTTTCTATTGTACTAACAACCATTCTGTTTACTTTTTGTCACGAAAGCTCTTATATATCTTAAACTTACTATACCATACAAAATGTAATCAGTAGTTCTAGTCCCCACTTAACCCAATGTATGCGATGCTTCATTGGGACTACTCACAGTATGTAAAGTTAAACACGTGCCTGAATGTGTGTAAAATTGGGGCCCTATATTCATGTAGGGTAGATTGTTTTATAGGAGATTAAATTAGGATGACAAAACTGGTTTATGTTTAAAATGGGATTGCTGTTTATACTGACTATGAAGCCTGCATCAGTGATATATTGACTTCTGGTAAGGGTGAGTACGCACATTAGTATTCTTAGCATTATTGTTTTATTGGTTAATTTATTGGTGAGCATAAACTTGCACAGTAGATCTGTAGGTGCATAACTTTGAAGGCCAGAAGGTACCATTGTGATCTTCTAGTCTGACCTTCTGCATAACAGTCCACAGGACTTTCCTGAATTAATTTCTGCTTCAGGTTCAACAGCTGTAATTGAACTAGAACATATCTTTCAGAAAAATGTCCAGTTTTGATTTAAAAATTTTCAGTGATGGAGAATCAATCACAGCTCTTGATAAGTTGTTTCAGTAGTTAATTACCCTCAAAGGATTCTGCCCAAAAGGACCTTTTGCAATTGACATTTATTACTGGTTGGATAGAGAATGTGTCTCTATCTGAGTGCAAAGGAAACTGGAGGAAAGCTGTTACAGTGAGTCTTGGCTGCTGAGTTTAAACCTACTGTTTAAAAACATGGGTCTGCTCTGAAAAGTGACTATAAAAATGGCATTGTGGGGTTCCATGCTTATTTTATTTAATTTCCCTTGACATATATGTTGAGTTTATAAATAAAAATATTTCTTTAAACAGTCATCCCTGCAAGCCCAAGCTGTGTTCTGAAAGGGAACCTGGGTTCATGATTTCTCTTATGTCTTTAGTAAATATTCTGATGGTTAAATGTATGTCCTTGTTACACCTGTGCAACCGGGACTGTTGTCCATGGGATTTCACAGGTGTGACTGATTGAATGATAATGCTCAAGAAGGAATAGAATCAAGTTCTTACCGCCTAATTTGTACTGGGTTTGCAGTGATAATAGAAGTAACTAGTCCGTTTATCATAAAAGTAAGTACAGTAACTCCTCACCTAACATTGTCCTGGTTAAAGTTGTTTTGTTGTTACATTGCTGATCATTTAGAGAACATGCTCATTTAAAGTTGCGCAATGCTCCCTTATAATGTTGTTTGGCAGCAGCCTGCTTTGTCCACTGCTTGCAGAAGGAGCAGCCCATTGAAGCTAGCTGGTGGGGGCTTGGAACCAGGGTGGGCCAGCAGCCCCCCCATCAGCTCCCTTAAGTTCCCTGTGCAGCAGCCGCCCAGCAGGCTATCAATTGCCAGGCAGTTCAGCTGTCCCTCCCCCCACTGCCATGTGCTGCTCCTGCCCTCTGCCTTGGAGCTGCTCCCCACAGCCTCCTGCTTGCTGTGCACAGGGCCGGCTCTAGGATTTTTGCTGCCCCAAGCAGAAGCAATTTTGTCCCCCCCCCGGGTTTTTTCTTACCCCACCCCCGGCCCCGCCTCAGCTCCGCCCCTTCCCCAAATCCCCAGCCCTGCCTCCTCCCCCCTAGGCTCTCAAGCCTAGGAGGGAGGGGGAGAAGCGGTGCGCACATCGCAGCCACTCGGAGTCTCCCCCTCCCTCCCAGGCTCTCAAACCTGGGAGGGAGGGTGAGCAGCGGCGCACAAATCAGCTGTTTCGCGCACTGCGGCCGCTCGGGCACTCCCCTTTCCTCCCTCCCAGGTTTGAGAGCCTGGGAGGGAGGGGGAGCAGCGGCATGCGAATCAGCTGTTTCGCACGCCATGGCGCGCGAGCGGCAGCAATGGAGGTGAGCTAGGGTGGCCGGGGCACATTTTTAGGGGCGGCATTCTGGTGCTGGCTATGCCGCCCCTAAAAATATGCCGCCCCAAGCACCAGCTTGTTTTGCTGGTGCCTAGAGCCGGCCCTGGCTGTGCAGGGGGTGGGGGGAAAGAAGGGTGCTAATGTCAGGGTGTCCCCCTCCCCCCTGCTCCTTAACTCCATCTCCAAAGAGCGCGGGGGGAGGGGGGGACGTGACAGGGCTCAGGCGGGAACTTGCTAGCAGCAGCTGCTGTCTCAACTTGCTGATCTACTTCAAAAGGCAGTGTATTTAGAGTGGGGTCAGCCTACTTAAAGCGGCAATGCTAGTCTCTCTCTCTCTCTCTCTCTCTCTCTGCCTTGCTGTCTCCGTTCCCTCCATTCATGCTGCCTTGTAGACTATGGGGCTACATTAACAACAATGTGTTAACCCTTGAGGGCCCAACCGAGTGCTAGTTCATCTATTAGCGGTAAGGCATTCCCTGGGAAATATTCCACCCTCTTCCAGCCTCTGATTTCACCACCTCAATCAAGCTTCACACTCATTATTGCTGTGTACAGTATTAAATTGTTTGTTTAAAACTTATAAACATAAGTGTATATGTGTGTGTGTATATGTTTGTACATATTAATATATGTATATAAAATATAGTCTTTTGTCTGGTGAAAAAAAATTCCCTGGAACCTAACACCCCCATTTACATTAATTCTTATGGGGAAATTGGATTCACTTAACATTGTTTCACTTAAAGTCGCATTTTTCAGGAACATAACTACAATGTTAAGCAAGGAGTTACTGTAAATGGGGGTGTAAATGGGGGTGTAAATGTAGGGATCTCTTGAATGAAGTAGTGGCATATTTATACAGGAGAAGGAGGATATCTTTATAAGGGCTAAGGCTATTGTTGAATTCTGCATTAAATCTCTGCAACAGGAAAGCTTTCAGGAGAAATGTGGTAATAGCATGGCACAAGGGCTGTCAATTAATCTTAGTTAACTCATGCGATTAACCCAAAAAAAGTAATTGTGATTAAAAAAATTAGTCGCGATTAATCACAGATTGAATCGCACTGTTAAACAATAGAATACCAATTAAAATTTATTAAATATTTTGGATGTTTTATTACAATTTTATATATTTTGTATTCTCTATCATAATTGAAATAAAAAAGTGTACAAAAACAAAACAATGTAAAACTTCAGAGCCTACAAGTCCACTCAGTCCTCCTTCTTGTTCAGCCAATTGCTAAGACAAACAAGTTTGTTTACATTTACAGGAGATAATGCTGCTCTCTTCTTAGAATCATGGAAGATTAGGGTTGGAAGAGATCTCAGGTGGTCATCTAGTCCAAACCCCTGCTCAAAGTAGAACCAATCCCAACTAAATCATTTCATCCAGGCCTTTGTCAAGCCGACACTTTAAAACCTCTAAGGATGGAGATTCTACCACCTCCCTAGGTAACCCATTCCAGTGCTTCACCACCCTCCTAGTGAAATAGTTTTTCCTAATATCCAACCTAGACCTCCCCCACTGCAACTTGAGACCATTGCTCCTTGTTCTGTCATCTGCCACCACTGAGAACAGCCTAGCTCCATCCTCTTTAGAACCCCCCTTCAGGTAGTTGAAGGCTGCTATCAAATCCCCCCTCTCTTCTCTTCTGCAGACTAAATAAGCCCAGTTCCCTCAGCTCTCCTCATAAATCATGTACCCCAGCCCTCTAATGATTTTCGTTGCTCTCCGCTGGACTGTCTCCAATTTTTCCACATCCTTTCTGTAGTGGGGGCCCCAAAACTGGATGCAGTACTCCAGATGTGGCTTCACCAGTGCCAAATAGAGGGGAATAATCACTTCCCTCGATCTGCTCACAACACTCCTAAGTTTTTAGCCGGCATTGCAAGGTATTTATGTGCCAGATATGATAAACATTTGTTTGCCCCTTGGTGCTTCAGCCACCATTCCAGAGGACATGCTTCTGTGCTGATGACACTTGTTTAAAAAAAAATGTGTTAATTAAATTTGTGACTGAACTCCTTGGGGGAAAATTGTATGTCCCCTGCTATGTTTCACCTGTATTCTGCCATATATTTCCTGTTATAGCAGTCTCTGATGATGACCCAGCATATGTTGTTCATTTTAAGAACACTTTCACTGCAGATTTGACAAAACGCAAAGAAGGTACCAATGTGAGATTTCTAAAGATAGTTACAGCAGTCGACCCAAGATTTAAGAATCTCAAGTGCCTTCCAAAATCTGATGGGGACTGGGTGTGGAGCATGCTTTCAGAAGTCTTAAAAGAGGAACACTCCAATGCCGAAACTACAGAACCCAAACCACCAAATAAAGAAAATGAACATGTGTCTGTCCACAGTGCTTTGGATTGTTATCGAATAGAACCTGTCATCAGCATGGACGCTTGTCTCCTGGAAGGGTGGTTGAAGCATGAAGGGACATATGAATCTTTAGCACATCTTGCGACGCCAGCTATGACAGTGCCATGTGAATGCCTGCTCTCACTTTCGGGTGACATTGTAAACAAGAAGCTGGCAGCATTATTTCCTGCAAACGTAAACAGACTTGTTTGTCTAAGCGACTGGCTGAACAAGAACTAGGACTGGGTGGAATTGCAGGCTCTAAAATTTTACATTGTTTTATTTTTGAATGCAGCTTATTTTGTACATAATTCTACATTTGTAAGTTCAACTTTCATGATAAAGAGATTGCACTATAGTATTTGTATTAAGTGAATTGCAAAATACTATTTCTTTTGTTTTCTTACATGCAAATACTTGTAATCAAAAATAAATATAAAGTGAGTATTGTGCAATTTGTATTTTGTGTTGTAATTGAAATCAATCTATTTGAAAAAGTAGAAAACATCCAAAAATATTTAAATAAATGGTATTCTATTGTTGTTTAACAGTGTGATTAATCACAATTATTTTTTTTTAATCACTTGACATCCGTACATGACACAGGTATTCAACAGTAGTGAAGAATGAGCAAAGTTGCACAAAATAAAATCACAAATTCTAAGGCAATTTCTATTAGGTATCACATTCTATTTGCCTTGTTCACCTGAATAATCTCATTGGAACCACAGAATATTTTGAGATTTCCAGAAAGAGGTACCTAAAACATCCCTCTAGAAACTTTCAGAAGTAGATTTACTGTGTGAAATTAAGTTACAAGAAACTAAGAACCACGGAAATATTGACTTGCAGAGCTAAGAAAAAGTTAGGATTTGTTTTACAAAGAAACTAACAGAAAACTTTAATTATCTTTATCTTTTGAGTTGGGAATGAAGAATGTTTGGTGACAGCTTATTATAAATGCCCCATAATCATTAATTTATTTGTTAATCAATACAAAGATGCCTATTGCTTTTAGGGCCTTTTTTTGGCTATTCACTTAGATTTTGCATATCCTGTATTCAGGGCCGCCCGGGGGGGGGGGGGGGCAAGTGGGGCAATTTGCCCCGGGCCCCGGGGCCCCCACGAGAATATAGTATTCTATAGTATTGCAACTTTTTTTATGGAAAGGGCCCCTGAAATTGCTTTGCCCCAGGCCCCCTGAATCCTCTGGGCGGCCCTGCTTGTATTAGAGCTGGTTGGGGTGGGATGGAATTTTTACAAAAGAATTCCAAATTCCCCCCTCACCTCCATTTTTAACTGAATACTTTTGGTGAAATTGCCTGACTAACTTTTTAGGATAGGGCCGCTTTATTTTCACCCCTAAATTTCAAAGTCTTGACAAACATTAATTCTCTACTATGAAATCTGATATTTGAAAATAGAGCAGAACTCACCATCAAATCAGACCTATTCTTTCAGGATGTGAAGATAATGGGATACACTGGGTATGTCTACATTGCCCCCCCTCCCTCCCAAAAAAGCTGTGTTCTTAAATGGGGTTAAAATAGCAGCGAATACATGACAAAGTAAAGGACTAGAGTCCTACATTTTCCAAAATGGATTCTTAAGGTGCCCTATTTCAATTTTTTTGGCACCAATGAACCATTCATATTACTGTTTAACAGATTAAAAAAAGATTAGTACCTAGATCTGTGCATTAGGTGTAAAATCCCTATCCCAGTTGAGGTCAGTGGGAGTTTTGCCTTTGATTTCACTGGGGGTCATGATTGACCTGCTCAAATTTTCTCTTTTTTTTCTTCTTTCCTACAAAAAGTGAACAAAAACGTGTTAGAAAAATTCTGCTTTCGCCCCATAGCTAAGCTCACCTCATTTTGGAACTGATATTCCATTCCCTGGGGATATCACAGCAGGGCCCAAACTGAGCATATAATGGAAACTCAATTGTACCCTTAACTAGAGAGAGGCTTCTGCCACTCCATTTCATTAAAGCAAAGTCACCAAACATTTTTAGCCTGGGTTTCACTCGGCACTATTTGCTAAACACATGCTTTTCCCCCATGACAATGATTGTGCTGTGACTCCCCCCCCCATTTTTATTACAGAACTGTTAAGAAACTTGTTTGAGACTATGAATGATAAAATTAAATCTATTAGTGGAAACTCGTGGGAAAGATTACTGTAATTTACTATCCGTTGGATTGGAGCAAAAGTGAATTATACTGAGAATGTGATTTTTTTAATGCTACTTTACAGAAATAATGTAACATTTATGAATCCTGGAGGATTTAAATACTTAGCGTGTTTTATGAAGAAGCATTTTGAATTTATGGTGGTCTTTTCCTCAGTGATAAGAGAGGCTAGTGTCCCAGAGAAAACAGTTCCACTGTGTATAATTTTGAAGCTGGTTTAGCAATAAGCATTGCACTTGGGGGATCCTATAGTTCTAATCTCTCAAGTACCAGTAGGTCTTACTATAAAGAATTATGATGAATAGAGTTAGGGCCAAATGTGCTTAGAATAGGTTTTTATCCATTTTTCATACTTAAAGGGAAAAATAGGCATTAAAATAGACATAAATCTCTAACACAGATGTGTCAGAGCAATGAGGGCGGTGTTGTATATGTAGAATGAACACAGTGCATGAATCCTTGACTAGCCAGGGGCTAGGAATAACAAGAACATCATAATATTGATGTCTCAACTGGCAGTTCGGTGTCCTGCTTTCCTACTAAGCCAACTCAGTCTTTTATAATTGGTTTTATGTGGTTTGGGGATATTTAAAACTCCCATATTGTACCTATGAGAAGATATGTACGTAATTCCACTGAGTACTGGAACTAGATGAAGGAAACTAATTTTTGTGTGAGAGAATTTATGAATTGCCCCTGGCATGAACTTACTGTTGCAGTGAATGGATTAGGGGCATTAATATAACAAATACAGATGCCTGTGGCATCAAAACAAGTAATAGGCACAAAGTCAGTTCCCCCAAAGGAATGGAAAATCTGAAACTTTGCAGGTGACACGTTCAGTCTTCAAAACAGTTTTTAAGCCATTAAGATCCTTTATAAACCACATAACTACATCCATTTGCATTTTAAACTAGTTTTTTTTACTTGTAATAGAAAACAAATGTTTTAAAATTGTGTTTATATATAATGTTATAAAACGGAAAGGATTTTAAGGGGTGGTGGTATACACACACGTACTGCAGCCCTCATTTCTGGGTAGACATAATATTGCTTATCAATTAACTATTCATGTACACCCATAGCTAGGGCCCTACCAAATTCACGGTCCATTTTGTTCAATTTCACGGTCATAGGATGTTAAAAATCTTAAATTTTAGATTTCAGCTATTTAAATTTGAAATTTCATGGTGTTATAATTATAGGGATTCTGACCCAAGAAGGAGTTTTGTGTGTGTGTGTGTGTGTGTGTGTGGAGTTGGCAAGGCTATTGAAGGGGAGGTTGCAGTACTGCTACCCTTACTTCTGTACTGCTGCTGGTGATAGTGCTGCCTTCAGAGCTGGGCAGCTGGAGAGCAGGGGCTGCTGGCTGGGATCCCAGCTCTGAAGGCAGAGCCGCCACCACCAGCAGTGCAGAAGTAAGAATGGGATGGGATGGTATTGCCACACTTACTTCTATGCTGCTGCCTGCAGAGCTGGGCCCTCAGTCAGCAGCCACCACTCTCTGGCCACCCAGCACTGAAGGCAGCAGCAGAAATAAGGGTGGCCTGGTATGGTATTGCCATACTTACTTCTGTGCTGCTACTGCTGCTGGCAGGGTGCTGCCTCAGATCTGGGCACCTGACCAACAGCCACCACTCTCCGGCCGCCCAGCACTGAAGGCAGCGCAGAAGGAACAGGAGTGGGAGTACATGAAGATGGGTTGGGTCTGTTAGTTGTGTAGCTTGCATGCAATGTGGAGATTTAGAAAGGGTTCCTTTAAAAGGAAAAGTATCAAATTATCAATTAGGAAGCATGTATTCTTTGTAAATCCATGGGAAATTATATGCATTGAATAGGGTGGTAAGGGTATGATGAATTATGTGGATAAATGCCATCAAGTTCCAAGATGGACCTAGACTGATCAGGGTCTAGGGGCTCAGGAATGCAAGCCATTCTGTTCTGTTTCCTACAGCTCTGCCTACCTGCTGCATCATTTATGAAACCTCTATAGCTCTCCTTATGTAATGGAAGCTTCCTGGGAAATTTTTAGGAAAAATCAATATAAAATTGTCAATAAGGATGATACAGTTCAAAGTCCATTCATTAACAGTATTGCTATACAAATAACATATCCATAAAATCAAACCTAATTTACTATATCTTGTCTTTGTCATGAAGAGTGCAGTATTGACTATGAAACTTCCATGATTTTGTATGTTGTAGAAGAAGCAAGGTCTATGTGGAACAAGTTAGATAATTCCATTGAGTTGTATTGTCAGGGTAATGCTTGGATTGTAAGCTCTTTGGGGCAGGGGCTGTCTTGTTTTGTTTGCACAGTGCCTAACATAACAGGGTCCTAGTCCATGATTGGGGCTCCTAGATGCTACTTTAATACAAATAATTTATAATAATAACAGGTTCCCTATTAAGGACCACATTTGCTAACCTGAGGTCTTAAAGTGCCCTCCTTTTATGTAACACTGAACAAACAAACCCTGCTTTAAAAAAACCTAATGTTTTATGTTTGTGCTAAATTAAAGGAAAATGAGGTAAGGCTTGAGGACAGAGGTGGGCATTTAGAGGTGGAAAGCTTGAAGAAGCAATTAGAGGTGGAAAGCACATTCCCTGAAGATTCTGTCAGTATTGGGCATACTCCAGCTCAGGGGTGAGCCGAATTTCCCTATAATTGCAACTCTGGGCTGCTGTGGGCTGTGCTGGGTCTGGGCACCTGAATATAGAGCAGAAAAACTATATTTTCTATGCTCTCCGTGACATCACTGCAAGGCCCATGCAGTATGGGGGAGAAAGCTGTCTGATTCATATGCAAAGAGGACAACAGGATCTGGAGTGGAAGGGGGAATAGCCTGGGACAAGGAACCACTAGCTAGAAAGGAAGAGAAACTGGTGTGGGAGGCTGACAGAGGGGAGAGGGAACCTGGGACTGGCTGAGAGCTGGGGTGGGACGTGGGACAGATTGGGCTAGGAGACTCAAACTGGGATTGGGATCTGGTGAGGGAAATGGAGAGGCGGAATTAGGATCCAGTAGGTGTGGGGGATACTAAAGTTGGATGTGGCGCCAGGGGAGACTGTGACTAGCTGATCAGGAAGAATAGAACTGAGAATCCGTGGGGTGGAGGGAAGGGATACAGATGTGATAAGAGGGACAATTACTACTGGTTGGTCAAAGAGACTGGGAGGACTGGGACTGGGTTGCGCAGGGAGCCAAGAGAGCACACCGAGATTGGATGAGGAGCCTGTGGGGACTGGCAGTGTGGGTGTGGGGAGTGGAGGCTAGTGTGGGGAAGCGAGAAAAAGATTGGAAGGGACAGGGCATAAGGGACCACACTGGTAGGGATAGGCAGAAGAGTACGTGTCCACTGGAGCTCACTGCTCTGCCTCTGCCATGATGGTTCCAGGCGATATTAGTCAAGTAACTTAAACCATACTCTTGACAGGTGATCACTTGTGTCTTATTTGTTTTCTAGTTATCTGACTTCAGACCTTGCAGTCTGATTTGCAGAAGTGCTGAGCACTCATAACTTAAATGAAGTCAATGGGAGCTGTGCTTTGAAAATATAAAGTGCTAAATAATGCTAAGTACTCTGAAAAATCAGATCCTAGGCATCTGAAACTGAGCAGCCAAAATTCATGGATACTTTTGACCTAAAAATTTCTTTGAATGAATTCCCCATCTGTAAAATCAGAATAATACCAATCCCTCACTTCAGAGGGGTGTTGTGAAGATAAATTAATTAATACTTGTGGAGCACTCTCACTATAATTAAACTTGGAAAGATTAGGTTTTTATCTGTAAATGTTGATAAACATCAATTTCACCGTACACACACAAACCGATGAAAAAATATTTTCCTAGATAATAGAAACTTACAGATAGGAAAAGTAAGAAAAATGCTGCTTGAGAACTTATTAGAGTTTGTTTCGTGACATTTACTTTTTATATTTTGATGTGATGTTGGCAATTTGTATTTTAACAGTTTGAGAAAGCTTTATTTTTTTGAATCTCAATTTCTACTGTCATTAAATAATTATTGTCTGATTCCCTCATAACTTCCCACACCTGTGAACATTTAAATTGATAACAATTGCTTTAAAAACAAACATCAATATTATCCACAGAAATTATAAAAAGAAATAAAAATCAAATTCTGTCAAATTTATCCACAGCGCTGAGCATCATAGAAAAGCCCATAAGGAAGTTAATAATTATCATCAGAGCAGGGTTTGGATAGTGTGCAGTAAATAAGGCATGGGGCCAATGAGGAGAATTAATATAATACTGAATAGCTGCACTGTCCTTTTGGTATGCTGAATGAGACTGTTTCTGTGGAAAAAGTGTCCTAATGTAATTAGACGGTATCATAAAGCATATACACATGGGAGCCAAATTAAAGTTGCACAGCGAACCTTAATTCTGGCATTACTTAACTTTTGAGTGCTTGACTTTGTAACCTGAATAATCTTTTTAGTGTAGTTTTTGTGTAAGTAATGTAATAAACACTGTGTATGGATACATAGACAATATACCGATGCATGTGTGTATTTGTGTTTGTGTATTTATATATAAATACACACTATGTTTACTCAATGCAACTACTCCCATGAGTGTAGAGTTACTCATAAAGATTTGCAGAATCAGGACCATAAACTGTAAAGGTACATTGTGTCATCTCCTCTGTTAAATGAGTACTCTCTCTTTTTCTGGCTTGTTCATCACAGTGATGACAGGATTTGGCTGGTTTCAGAAGGAAGTTAGGGAGCTAGTCAAATTGCTCCTAAGACACTATTTGCTTGCTGACACCTTGTCAGAGTGGCACTAGCATATTTCTTTCAGTCTGAGGTGAAGCAACTTTTGTCACTTAGTGGAAAGGGAAGGAGAGGAAATAAAACCTAATGTATATGTAAAGGAATTCTTGTTTACCTCTGCTGTTATCAAATCCCTGTGGATTTATTTTATATTTGATTAGCACCGCCTCTTCTACAAGAATGAGTGTTAATTCTTATACTTCTAGTATGTATCATGTAAGAAAAAATTTCTCACTAAATTAATAAATATATCTATCTTTATAGATATATTTGCTTGTAAATTGCTGCTTTTAAACATTTTGAATACATATCACTGTTGCAGCATTCCCTTTTTAAAACCAGAATAAGTGCCTTATCTCTAAAGGAGATTATGGGGATTAAATTGTGATTAATGGCTTTGTCATTATATTTGACAGTGAACATATTTTTAGAGGAAGAGCACTTCGTGGCATCTCTCATGTTTTTTATTTACAAAATGCTTAGCCATCAGTTAAACAACCCATTGGCCCCATAGGAAGACTTGGAGCTTGATCCTGCAGCCCATACTCATCTCAGTAGTTCTATTTATTTCAGAGGGGCTGTTCTTGTGAGTAAGAACAGCAGACTTAGACTCCACATTGTACTTACATTTATTTTTAAATAGCATGTTCTATGGCTAATGCATTTTTTTTGTCAGTGAAGCAAAATTAGATACATTGGTTGGAGAAGGGAGGTTGGAGAGGACATTCTCATAGTACTGAGTGCTATGGGGGATTCTCAGCAGCAGCCGCCCTCAGAGGTTGCTTTAGTTTATGATGAGGGCAGTTTCATCCACTATTAGCAACTAAGAATCCAGAGAGTACACGGGCAGTATAAAACCACACCTTTTCCCTCTTCTGTGACCTGGCCTTTGTCCCCTGTGCTGTGTCTCTCAGGAGGTGCACCACAGAATCTAGCCCAGGTCTTCTAATAGCTAAACTGAAGTGTATATAAAGGGGAATGGAGAGTGATGGACATACTGAAAATGGGGAATGGTTCCCATTTTCCCTGCTTTGAAAGTTCATTTCACCCCCATTGCAACAGCCAGCCCTGTTCACACAGTATTTCCCACTTCGAGGTGTCCATGTGGAGGCCAACAACTCTTCCATTGAAATCAGTGGGAGTTTTGCTGTTGATTTCAGTTAGAATGGATTTCAGTCAGACCCACAATGTTGTTTTCGGTAATAACTGGCTGCCCACCCATACTCTGCCTTTTTCCTATGGACATAGTCACGGACTCCGCCCAACTAAGAATGCATTGATGTCCTAACAAGGGGAGAGTACGCACATGTGAGGGGTGAGAGGAGGCCGCTGTTCCTAGCTGAAATGCAGCCAGGAGTGAAATGTTAAAGGAATGGTGTCAGAAATGGTCATGAGCTGATTTGGGCTGTGAATCCATGGCCTTCTGTGATTGCTCCAGAAGCAAGTGTGCTGTTAAACAGGCCAGACGCTCTCATTAGACCATCTTATCATCATGAGATACTCCTAGTATTCTATACACACAAGCTGCACTAAACCATTATTAAGGTTCCAAAATCAAGCACACAAAAGTTACAAAAACAAAATATTTGAATGCTGCCGATTAAGAGATCGAGCACCATCCATCTTCAGCACACGGGGCATGTGGAAATAATGGTTTGTGATCATGTTATTAAAGAATGTATCATAATGCATATTTACAAAGCTGATTAATTAAAATTGGATGGCCAGTCTTAATTCTGGCAATTCCTAACTTTTGAGTATGTGACTTTGCTGCCCTAATAATGTTTTACCATAACTTTTTTGTATGTAATTGGCTAGGTTTTCAAAAAGCAAAGTGACCCCCCCCCCAAATTACATCATGTGGCATCACTGACACCCCCATGATTCATCAGCATGGTTAGAATGTTTAGCACTGACCTCTATCACTTTTTCTGTTAGCTCAAGTGGCTATGCTATTATTGCTATGTGGACCAGAATTAGACGGGGATGAGAGAAATACAGTTTGGCAGTGGATTTCACAGGTATTTGCATTCAGCAGAGGAATGATGAGACTCTGGAATCTTGGGTCCCATTCCACTCTCTGGAGGGAAGTGTGCTCTAGTTGGCACAGACTCTGCTGCCCCATTCCTGCCAACTTGTCCCTGTCCCAGTCCTACCTCTTCACTACCTCTGGCTCCTTGCCCTGGTCCTGGCTTTTCAGCTTTCTCATCCCAGTCTGATTCCATACACTGCTAGTCATAGTCTCCCCATTGGGGCTTGCTTTCAGAGTCCCAGTCTACTACCCATCCCCAATCCCAGTCTCTTTGCCCAGCCATTGCAAGTTCCTTTCTCCTAGCAACTCCATCTGATATGTCTCTCCCTCCCGCTCACTGATTCCCTTTCTTAGTCTCCCTTTCCAGGCTTCTCCTCTCATCTCCCCCAATACCCAAGGCCGGCTATGGCTTTTTTGCTATGGGTTTTTTGCTGCCCCAAGCAAAAAAAAAAAAAAAAAAAAAAAACTTGCGGCGCGGCCGGAGCCAGAGTGCAGGGGGATTCCCTGCGCTGGTGCCCTGGCTAGCCGGGGAGAGAGCCGGGGGAGAGAGAGAAGGGGGCGGCCAGGGCTTCAGTGGGGCATTGTCAGCAGCCCCAACCGAAGAGCCGCTTGCCAGCGCCCCAGTCGGCTGAGAGGGAAGGACAAGGCTGCCCTGCTGGGCTTGCTGCAAGGCGCTCCCTTCCTCCGTACCGCCGCCCCCTACAGGGCGGCCGGAGCGGAACAAACAAACAAACAAAAAAATAGGCCATGCCGACTAGGATTGGGCAGAATGCCGCCTCGTACAATCTGCCTCCCCAAGCACCAGCTTGCTCGGCTGGTGCCTGGAGCCGGCCCTGCCAATACCTCAGCTGCTTGTCAGATTTGTGTCTCATCCCTTTTCATGCTGATTTCCATCCCTCCCCCCACTTGTTCCTGGTCCCAGTTTTCATGTCCAACTAGTCCCAGTCTCCATCCCTACGCCCAGCTCTTCCTCTGATTTCAGTGTTGTTCCCCTTCCGCAAGCAAATGGCTTCCATTCTCCCGCTGCTTTCCTCCCCAGTAATCAGTCTTATTCTCCTTTCCCAACCTCTGCTATCTCGGTCCTGGTCCCCCTGCCTCCCAGTCCCCATTCTCCTAACACAGCTAGGCACAGTTTCTCTCGGCACCCTCCTTTTAGTCCCAGTCTCACCAGCTCCCTGTTGCAATCAAGTCCTTTTCCTCACCCCAGTCTGGCTTTTGTCCCCTCTGCATTGGAATTGAGCAGTTTCTGTCTCCACTGCCAGGGGGCAGGGTCAGTAAGACCACAGGAGAGACAAGCTCTTTGCTCTCTGTTCCTATGTCCCACCCCACCCTGGCCCTACAGAGCTCTTAATTTGCTCAACCTCTCTATTCGACCAAGAAGTGCTTCCCCCATGTGCACTGTTGTTCTTAGCAATGTGATGTCCAGCTGACTGCCTGCTGCTGGAGCCTTTTCCCACAACAGGGAAAAGGCTCCAGCAGCCGGGGAAGGACTTCAGCAGTGGAGAGGAAGCAGAGAGAGACTCCTGCAGTGGGGAGCTGCCAGAGCCTTTCCCTACTGCAATGAAAAACTTCAGCAGCAGGGAAAGGGTCTGGCAGAGGAGAGGCCCCAGCAGCTCCCCACTGTCGAGTCTTTTCCCTCTGCCTTCTTCCACCAGTCTTTCACTGACACATGTACCTCCACGCCACATTGTGGATGCATCCCGCTTTTCACTGTGGCGTGTAGCCACACATACCCTATTTGCTGGTGTGCAGTGTAAATGTAGCCTAAAGCACTACATTAGCTATGCCTTTATTACTGGAATAATTTAACACAGAGAAATCATTGCCAGCTGTGATGTAAATTTTTAATTCTCTACATTAAACAAATTCAGGCTTATAATTGTTTAAATTCAAGCAAGGTTAGAAATAAAAGTCATAATGACTCTGATGTATTCTCTTGCCAAGATCCTAAAGTGCTCAGCAAGTGTGCTGACACCCCTTAGAGAGAGAGAGCATTCACTTCACCCATTCCCAGAGTAGAGATACTTCTGGGATAGACGCAGCCTTTAAGTTGTCAAACTGATGGTATGAAGAATGGTTAGGGCCTGATCCAAAGCCTGTTGAAGTAAGTGGAAAGCTCCCATTTACATGAATGGGCTTTGAATCAAGCCCATGTGGGGGGAGAGAATACATCTATCCATTCTGAATTTAGCCAAAAATATACAGCTAATATCACTGTTTGTTCTTGCAAAAGATACAAATGGGATTTTTATTTTGAAAGAAGAAATGTCAGCGATATGGTACATTGCATATTGTATGATTTACCTAGCAAGGGCCTCGTCCAAGGCCCATTAAAGTCATTGGGAGTCTCTCCAGGAACTTTAGAGGGTGTTGGGTCAGGACTGTAGGGACCCATTCTTCACCCTGACTCTGATTAATTAGTAATGAACTCCATCAGAATTCCCATTGCAATCAGTATGAGGAAGTGCGGCAGAAATGGGCTCTTAATAACTGGGGGTCTTGTCCTCCTGTAATTGAAATTATATAAATAATAAAATCAAACAGAGAGGCAGTTTCTTAAAATAGTGGTTTGTTACATCATAGAAATGTTAGTAGTTTGCCATTAATTTAGCTGCTGTCATACCTACCTTTTAAGACCGTCAGCTTCAAGTCAGCAAAGGTCACGTCTTTTAAGTGCTGCTATAGTGTCCTTTCAGATAGTCATGCTCATAGGGCTCCTTTGCACACCACTCATCCTTATTGGTGTCTGTCACAAGCTATATCCACAGTCGCATCTTCTGGATGGGATGTCTCCATGTTAACCATTCAGAATGTCAGTCATTCTCAGTAGTCAGAGCCTTGCTAACTGAAGAGCAACCTCCCTTGTTACCCTGAAAATGCTTTCTGAGTTGATGATGAAGAGAGGACATTTTCAGTTAGAATACTCCAGTTCTGTATGAATTGTGTGTTTTCACCACATGCTTAAAAGAATTATAGCTATAATTTTGCCACCTGAGATGACTTTTCAAATAATGTCTGTATTTTCTCTTCTCTAACTAGATTCCTGTGGCTCCCTTCCCCCTCAGTACTGGCTCTTTCCTGGGTCAGAGCAAAGTGCAACTGCTGGCCACAAGGTCAGCCCAAATATTCAGACATTCATAAGAAAACTATGCACCAGCAGGATTACATAATGTTCAAAATATGGCGCACACATGGACTTGCTGTATCATATTTCTCTTAGAACATTGGTTCCATTGTTAGTAGTAATAAAATGAGGGATAATAACTTGGGAGGTGAGCCATACATTCACTTTATAGTTAAGTTCTGCTAGTGCAGTTGCTACTGTGTGATCTTTGTTCCAGTCACAGATGCAGAGTGCAGCTTGTCTCAAAGATAGTGCCAGGAGATGAGACAGACGCTTCTTGGAATTATCCCCACTGAGCTTTGGCACTTATAACAGTAAGTGTCTGCCTATATATTAATTATAATGAAAGAATAAATATGGTGCTTACAGCACTCTTCATCCTGGAAGCCAAATGTGACTTACCAATATGCTGCTAAATTTGCACCTGCACACCACACACAACTTGCAGTTGTTGGGTCCCAGATGATAGTTTTCATGAAGGTGAATGAGATGAAAGTCCATCTTTTGCAGATTCAGTGGAATTCATATAGGGAGTAAAGGGCCAGAACAAAGCTGTCTTTCTCATCGGGTTGTGGGGGGATTTTCATATATAAGCTTCTTGGTCCTCATGGGAAATCCTTTTGTTCTGTGTACAGCACCTAGCATGATGGTTCTCCAGGGGTCTGTTCCTGGGGCTTGTAGATACTACCACAATACAAATAATAATAACGATGTGTGTGGATGATGGAAATAAAATATGCACTTGGGATATGTGCATCTTGTTTGCAACAGCCACTGGGAAGATAAATGTGTGAGGGGCAGGTGTCTCAACTGATTGTACTAGTAAACATCCTAAAGTGCTAAATAAACTTTCTGACACAGTGATATACAGGGATCATACATTCACCCCTGAAATTTAGCCACCTTTGGGGTGGAAGGTATTGCTCTGTGAACGGTACACATGCCTCTTTAGCAGCACTGTGAACACAACCCACTCTGCACTTTTATATTAGATGCCAATT
This sequence comes from Trachemys scripta elegans, assembly GCF_013100865.1. Taxonomy (NCBI): domain Eukaryota; kingdom Metazoa; phylum Chordata; order Testudines; family Emydidae; genus Trachemys; species Trachemys scripta. The sequence goes on from NC_048308.1 coordinate 48,140,301, forward strand.
GAATTTTGGATTGATTTCAAAGTCCTCAACTTTGCCCAAGCCCAGTCAGTGCTTTGAAGAGATCTTATCCATTCCGCTTAGCCCCATGCTCAATGGAGATGCTTCTGCTGATGAAGCCCGGGGTTCAACTCATAATATTTGGAAGTAGTGTATCCTCAATATATGCCTGTGATTTATAAAACTCTACGGGAGATTAGATAAAACCTAATCTCACCACACTTAGATGTGTCTAGCAGAGCACCTTAGAACTTCCCCATACAGCTTTGTCAAAAGCTAGATGTAGAAAGACCCAAACATTAGAATTCAGTAATGGTAAAAAACCACCTTTAAAGGAGGAGAAGGAAGAGATAAATGACTTATTCTTGTGTTTATACATTGCTCAGTTGCTACTGTGTGAGTGATAGAAATGCCTACCTATAAATATGTTAAAATTGCCCAAACAAGAAGGCTCCGAAATTCCAGTCAGAGACCAGGCAAAGTCCCATTAGGTTCTGGCAGGAATTCCAGCAAATTCCTAACAAGGAAAATAGGTAACTCACTAAAATTACCCAGGTATTCTATCCTAGGATCCACACACATAAGATGGATTCTTCAGTCTTTTGCACTAGATCCATTCTGCTCTGGAGATCAAATGCAAAAGCTCAGCCATATATCACTGGATCAGATATTTGGCTGGGTAAATCTGTCATCCAGCCACATCTCAGTAATTCATGCAAGGTTGAATGCCTAGACCATGACTGAATCATTGATAATGGGGGTCTTATTAGTGACTAATAATAAAAAACTATATCTGAGTTTATGGTCTCTGCTTATTATTGCCACATGCATCCTGAAGGAAGATGTCAAACCAGTGGGACAGATGACAAATATGATAGATAGCAAATGATGATCTCCGTACTCCAAAGCTTCCTATTTTACTGAGTTCAGTTCTGCAATTGCAGAGTGCTTTGGCTCTGATACACTTAAGTGTGTGTTTTTAATGTTAAGAATGTTTGTAGCCCCATGGGATATTGAAGTCAATGGGGATTGCTTGGATGCTTAAAATTAAGCGTGTGCTTAAGGTAATTTGCTGCATTGGAGTTAGAGAGCTTAATGCCTTGTGGGATTGAGTTCTTCTTAGTGTATGTGCAATGTGCCACAGGTCCGCTGGTTGGATCATTGAATTTGATCCGCTGGTTGGATCATTAGCTTCCCTGGCTTGGGCTGGGTACTGACGCGGAGTGCAACATGAATGCTGATCCATTACTCTTCCTTCTTTCCAGGATTGAGTGTATTATGTAGTTTACCACCTTTTCTCTATGTAAGCTCTTTTTTATTTTAGTCTTTTTTTTTCTTATGGCCAGGGTACCCCACCAAATTCTTTGTTTTTTTTCTTCCAGTTTCTCAGTCTGATTCAGATTGCATGTTGCATTATCACTGTCAATGACTGACATTTTGCTGAGTGGTGTGATATGTTTGGCAGTACTTGACACATTTTGAAATAAGAATATAAGCTATTTAAATTACTAGTGTTTGATCCTGCAATTGTTTCACTAATCCCAGCAGTTATTTACAGACCAGTGGATACCCATATACAAGAAACTTGCTATGGGAGTTTTTTGCCTGTAAAATAACTGCATGATTCTTAATCAGGTAATTGCTCAGCACAGTGCTAATTGTTGTGTCCAACAAGGAATAGAGTTCTGCTTAGATTTTTGTGTGTGTGAGCAAATTTATATTCATAATAAGATCAATGCAGTACATCTGCCATTTATAGTAAAGGCTGCTTTTCTGATACACCAAATGAATGGCTACAGTAATATATACAACTCCAATTGTCATTAGCTATATACTGCAGAACGATTTAATATTTTATGTTAGATTCTGTCACAGCTATGTCAGGCTTTCAAAAGTTTCTTATTTTGTTTTTGTGCTAGTTATCTTTTGATAAGATGTGCCTGACTGGAAATATTTCCTACTGTTTTTACAATAACCAAAACACTAACACACATTTTAAGGAATAACATTGATAAAATATTCCATTCTGGTAGTGATACCATAGTGAAGAATAACATAGGGCAGGGATCGGCAACCTTTGGCACGCGGCTTGCCAGGGTAAGCACCCTTGCGGGCCGGGCCAGATTGTTTACCTGCCGCATCGGCAGGTTCGGCCGATCGCGGTTCCCACTGGCCGCGGTTTGCCATCCCAGCCCAATGGGGGCGGCGGGAAGCGGTGAGGGATGTGCTGGCCGCGGCTGCCGACGCAGCAGGTAAACAACCTGGTGAGCCACGTGCCAGAGGTTGCCAACCCCTGACATAAGGTTTATATTAGGGCAGTAAAGCAATTAAAAAAATTAATCACGTGATTAATCGTGCAATTAAACAGTAGTAGAATACCATTTATTTAAATATTTTTGGATGTTTTCTACATTTTCAAATATATTGATTTCAATTACAACAGAGAATACAAAGTGCTCACTTTTATATTTATTTTTGATTACAAGTGTTTGCACTTTAAAAAACCAAAAGAAATAGTATTTTTCAATTCACCTATTACAAGTACTGTAATGCAATCTCTTTATTATGAAAGTTGAACTTACAAATGTAGAATTATGTACAAAAAACCTTGCATTCAAAAATAAAACAATGTACAATTTTAGAGCGTGCAAGTTCACTCAGTCCTACTTCTTGTACAGCCAGTCGCTCAGACAAACAAGTTTGTTTACATTTGCAGGAGATAATGCAGCCCACTTCTTGTTTACAATGTCACCTGAAAGTGAGAACAGGCATCCTTGTGGCACTGTTGTAGCTGGCGTCAGAAGATATTTACGTGCCAGATGCACTAAAGATTCATATGTCCCTTCATGCTTCATCAGCCATTCCGGAAGACATGCATCCATGCTGATGATGGGTTCTGCGCGATAACAATTCAAAGCAGTGCGGACCGATGCATGTTCATTTTCATTATCTGAGTCAGATGCCACCAGCAGAAGGTTGATTTTCTTTTTTAGTGGTTCGGGTTCTGTAGTTTCCGCATTGGAGTGTTGCTCTTTTAAGACTTCTGAAAGAAAGCACCACAACTCGGCCCTCTCAGATTTTGGAAGGCACTTCAGATTCTTAAACCTTGGGTTGAGTGCTGTAGCTATCTTTAGAAATCTCACATTGGTACCTTCTTTGCGTTTTGTCAAATCTGCGGTGAAAGTTTTCTTAAAATGAACAACATGTGCTGGGTCATCCTCCGAGACTGCTATAACAGGAAATGTATGGCAGAATGCGGGTAAAACAGAGTAGGGGACATACAATTCTGCCCCAAGACGTTCAGTCAGAAATTTAATAAGCTCTTATTTTTTTAATGAAAGTTATCAGCATGGAAGCATGTCCTCTGGAATGGTGGCTGAAGCATGAATGAGCATACGAATGTTTAGCATATCTGTCACATAAATACCTTGCGATGCTGGCTACAAAAGTGCCATGCAAATGCCTGTTCTCACTTTCCGGTAACATTTTAAATAAGAAGAGGGCGGCATTATCTCCCTTAAATGTAAACAAACGTGTTTGTCTTAGCAATTGGCTGAACAAGAAGTAGGACCGAATGGACTTGTAGGCTTTGAAGTTTTACATTGTTTTGTTTTTGAGAGCAGTCATGTAAGGAACAAAAAATCTACATTTGTAAGTTTCACTTTCACAACAAAGAGATTGCACTACAGTACGTGTATGAGGTGAATTGAAAAATACTATATTTTTATCATTTTTACAGTGCAAATGTTTGTAATAAAAAATAATATACACTGTGTTCAATTACAACACAGAATACCATATATATGAAAATGTAGAAAAAATCCAAAATATTTAATAAATAATAGAATACCAATTGAAATTTAACAGTGCAATTAATTGCAATTAATTTTTTTGAATTAATCACAGGAGTTAACTGCGATTAATCAACAGCCCTAGTTTATATTATACTTCTCATGCTACCATCACAATACTTTAAACTGCCATTTCAAGGAAGATGAGATCATAATAACTATAGACCAAAGGCAGTTAATCTGTATCCAAGACCATTGTGGGTGGGAAGGATAGCTCAGTGGTTTGAGTATTGGCCTGCTAAACCCAGGGTTGTGAGTTCAATCCTTGAGGGGGCCACTTGGGGATCTGGGGCAAAATCAGTACTTGATCCTGCTAGTGAAGGCAGGGGGCTGGACTTGATGACCTTTCAAGGTCCCTTCCAGTTCTAGGAGATAGGATATTTCCATTAATTTAATAATTAAATAAAGATCTCTTGACTTATGTCAACTTTGTTTATTATTCATAACCCCTCCATGTCACTTTCCTTCTTGGTTACTTTTTATCTCATTTTCACATGCTGCTTATTTTATTTGTTGCTTTACTTTTGTTTCTTTGCTCCTCCTTGTCAGGTTAGATCATGGAATGTGCAGATGTGGCTGTCAGTACTTAAGACAGATAAAGGAATGTGACTGTTTATTCAAAATGACATTGTCACTACCGCTTTAAGAGATTAACAAAAGACCAGATACTTCAGTATTTCTGCTGCTTCTGAAAAAGTGCTTTAGTGAAAAAAAGATTGATAGTTGTGCTTCTGAGTACCGCTGTGCTGTTGAGTAACTTGCTTCTAATGGAACAGTGTGTAAATGTTTGTTCTCTCCCCCCACAACTTTATAATATGGGTAACTCGGAAGCAACTGTGGTGTGGGAAGCCAATGACAGAAGGTGCAGTCTAGTGGAGTTTGAAGTCAAAATGGATCTCCATTTGGTTACAAGGATGTGGTTGTGCTGAGATGATTGCTGATTAGACCTTAGACTGTTTATAAAAAACACAGAGCTTCTATCCAAAGCTCCAGAAGCCTTTGGCATGTTGAAGACAGACATAGAAATAAACAAACAATGGGGTAGATTCTTACTACTGCAGGGAAGTAATAGAGGGTAACAACCACACATCCAGGCTCATAGCTGTTGGCAAGTATGTTACTATGGGTAAAAATCCAAGTAATTATTAATTTGCATAGATTTACATAAATTGAAGTAGATCTTGTCAAGACTGGGAATTTCCCCAATTGTAGTCATTGGTGAGGCCGCATCAGGCAATCTCACTAGAAGACCGCACTGGTGCAAATAACAGCCTTTTCTGTCTACATTAAAGGTTTGCTGTGTTCTCTCAGGAGACGAGGGAGTGGAGATTGCCAGTTTAGAGGCATTTTCCATGTGGACTAACAGGTGTTCATTGTACACCCATAGGAGGGTCAGAGAACCTGCTGTCTCTGGGGAAAACCTGTAGGACTTGCAACTTTATAGTAGAAAGCAGGAACATTTAGTGCCCTAACCCTTCCCTAGAGCAGGTGGGAAAAAATGGGTGGGGTCTTGTCCAGTCACAGGACAAAATAGCTGAGTTGAGATGGGTATTAATGGACATGGACAGCAGTAAATTACAGTCTCTTCAACCACAGGAGTAAAAAGAAACTGGGGAGGAATTGAAATTTGGTCCTGAGACATTTTAGTTTACATACCACACCTTGCTTGTGTCTGTACCAAAAGCCCTGAATAAATAAAATGCTAAGATGTACTTTTCTGGTGTCATTAGTTGTCTTGCTTCTGTACAGCTCTGACTCTCTTCTTATCAAGGTAGCACAATAGGCAGGGTCTTCAGTCCTGACACATATGATTAGTGTCCTGAGAACCTGATTACCTTTTTTGAATTGAGCCCCCTGTTTTAGTAATGTATGGAATAGTTAGCAGAATACTAGTTCTGAATAGCTGTGACCTCTGCACACTGTCAAGGAATATCAAATAGAGAGGAGCGTCAGGTTATATAACCACTGCTGCTTGGAATGTGAAAAGTTTCAAAGGTATTATTTAAGTGTTTGGGAGAGGGGAAACGAAAAGCAGCCAGATTTTCTGAGAACATACCATGAAATGTTAGATTTGTCTTAGCTTAATGGAAGTTTTGTGTAAGCTGTACAGTTGAGTTGATATGATTGCTTCAAGCTTACTGTGGAAGGTCATTCTAATATGTTGGTTTGTTGCCGTTGTAGGGCCTGGTCCCCTGAGGAGCTGAGTACTCTCAGCTCCCATTCTGGCCTTACCTACTGACTTCGGTATGTTTGTAAATGACACCACATAGAAAAGTGCCAATAAGTATTTAACTTATTTCTTGAGGCTTAATCTAATGACCATTAAGATCAGTGAGTTTTTCTATTGACTTCAAGGGGCTTTGGATCAGGCCCCCAATGAGAGATTTCATCCTCATTACTTGTCAGTGACAGAGAATCAAATATAACGGGCATCTTTCACTTGTCACACAGAAAGACAGTCACTCAGTCAATCTTCCTTATATATAAGAAACTGTGACCTTCTGCCTACTTACTAAAATAAAGGTTTTTTTCTCAATTAAGTTGAGAATTAACATTAGGTCTTTTAATTATAGAAACCACTCTTCCAATGACTTTGTTTTAGTCTTTACTATACTTGAAGCTAGTTTAACTCCCATCTTTACGTTCTGTGTGTGTTCTTGCACTAGTGTACCACATTTCCTAGGAATACGGTAAGCAAGTAAAAAATGATTGTCTACAGTGTGATATGAGCTAAAACACTGTAAGTGGCACTCACTTAAAGCTTTCTTTCCCAGCACCCTGACTCTCCCTGTGGGGATAATGAAACAATCCAGTTGCTTGTTTTCTCCCGGAGATTGCACACAATCCTCAATCACTGTTCAGCCTAGTCACATCTGACTGGAAGAGACAGACAGAACTAGTGTTAAATATTTAATAAATTCAAGCACCAGATTCCCTTTCCTAAAATGTTGTTAGAGAGTGGTGCCTTCACCTTTTTTTCTAAGGAGGGGGGTGCATTCCAGTAGGGAGAGAAAAAAGATGGGGCTATGTTTGGAATGAAAAAGGAAATAAAATCTTACTCACTGCTCCAGAGCCAGGTGCACATATCACAGGAAAAGCCTTCATTGGATCAGTCAGAATTAGTCCTATCTCTGTTAATTACATTTGTTGGAATTACTTTAAGATGCATACGTTGTCTACTTTCATGGGTTAATTGGATCAACCCCATATACAAGAACCACATGCTTTCATACATATCAACTAATGAACTCTTCCAACTTGAATATATATCAATATGGCATAGGAAATGTAATGTCCTATAGCCAACATATACATTTTAGTATACCGGTGTTTGGGTCATGAAGGTCCCTTGAACATTCTGAATCATATGAATGGTATTTTACTTCTCAGACTTGATCAGAAGAAGTTTTAGGATAGAGTCTTCAAAATAAAACACTAGATAATTTTACATACTAACCAATATGTTGAAATCATTAAAGAATAGATATTGAAATAGCACAATATACAGAACAAACTGTCATAAGTTGGAAGTCTCAGTTCAGAGTGAACAGAACTAAGGCTGGCTGTATATGTTTCCCATTAGAAACCTATTGCACTCTTTTCAATTCCAGAACATAGAGTATGTATATGAAAACAGTGTGAGGAGGGTAAAGGGGGAGATGGGCTGCTTGGTAACAGAAGCACTTGTATATGCTCTTGCACTTGCTGGGCCAAGATTGAATGATGAACTGGGATGGATGTCTGTCGACAGAATAGTGAAGTTTATTGTCTAATTACAGCGCTCTGATACTAGCTGGAGATTTACATGATGTGTTGTGTGACAAAAGGTCTTGGTTAGGGTCTAAGCAAACCGCTGTGTTGTAGTAACATGTTTGCTTGTGCTTCCCACTGGATAGTTGTGTGTTTTCCTGGCTGCAAATACATTTTCTCTGTGATTCAGTTCATGCTGCTGTACGTGAAAAATCTGATATTGCAATTTGAAAAAGAAACCTTTACTCAGAATTCATGAATATAAATCCACTGGCATGGAGGAGATCTTAAAGGAAATGCAAGCACCTCTATTAGATTTTGTGCACTCTATTAAGACTGAATCACACCAGCAGCTTGTACTAGCCCTTGCAAGCTCTCTGCAATATTTGACATTAATGACAAACTCGGTGATTTTCAGGGTAACTTCTCAAAAGACAGCTTAGATCTTTAAGTTTTTAATTATTCTGTTCTACGCTCAGCATGTTTTATCCCTCCTGCCCATGGTACAAGCTGCTGGTCTGATATGACCTGCACTTCAAGACCCTGAGTGCATTGACTGACTGGAGGCTGATAAATGAAAGCTGTCTTCCCATCTCCGCTTCCTTGTGAACAACACCAAATGGCAATTGCATTTCATTCTGCACTTCAGAAAGAGCAAGATACATAATTAGCCATATGCATTCTTCCTGAGGTGCAGTGTAGTGTGTGACTGGCTAACTGTGCCGGAGGAATTTAGCAGACTGGTCAGGCAAATCATCTCTTTCTTCTACAGTTGGTGGTACTTAAAGGAAACTGAGCTGAAAGGGCATTTTACGTGGTAAGATGGAGGGGGATGTGTTGGTCAGCTAATGAACAACTGCAGGTTTTTAAGCTTGGCAGCTGATGTCTGATAGGCAGCAAGTGGTTAAATTTCACTTGTCTGGACTGGTGTTTTGTTTGTCCTGGACTGTAATACAATAGGTTATTTTTTTCCTAGCCTGTGCTCAGCCAGTAATTTTACTAATTTAGAAATATATTGTGATTCCCAAACAGAATAAACTGCCATAGCACTGGAACTAAACTTTATAGGGTAAAAACATTGATTTTTATTGTATTTTTCTATTCTGTCCACGTGGCAGTTAGGTGGCATACAGTTTAGTTATTTTATTACAGTTGAATAAGCTATTACAATATAGAACTCCAGTAACTTTTCGGTGAAGAGCATTGACACTTCATTAAAATGGACAGAAAGAATCTACTTACTATTCTTTAAAGAAACCCACTAAGATCTGGAAGGCCAACACCAAAATAATTTACCAGGATGATATATAGTTCAGTAAGACTATTCCATAGATGTAGGTGGCAAGCAGTGAGAGACGTTCTTAATTTTATCTACCACAAAAAGAATTAACTGTTACTATAGGGATTGAAACAAAAATCATGGCAGAATGATATAGTCTGTGTTCTGTTGGACCTGTTCAAGTTATGTGTTCCTTCTTATAAAAATTAATAAAATAAAAACAGATTAAGCAAGTATCATTCTAATGGATCCTTAATAAGTCTTAAGTATGCCTTCCTGTGGTTTAAGATATGGTAAATGACTGGATCCTAAACTTATCTCCTTATTTTTAGAGTAGTTTCTCAATGAGGCTTACAGTTCAGACAGCTGCTTCTTTGATTTATTTCATCATATCCTCATTAAAGATCCAGTTTGCACTGCTGGGGAGCTGTGTCCCATTTTTTTTTTCTTTAAAATATTCATCCAGAGGCATCCTTTCAGAAGAGGGAGCTGATCTGTTGGTGAATTCAGAAACATGGTGTTTCAGGTAAGAGTGGCTTTGAAAATGAATCTGGACACTTGGTGTCATTTGCTGAATGAAAGGCACAGTACATTTATTCAATGTTGTTATTTTTATTTATTGCTTGTGAATTACCCAGATTGTAAAAGGTGCTTATTGTGCAGAGGTTTTTTTTTTTTTTCCTTTATCTGTGTGTTGTCAGTCAGAGTTCTGTCTCTTTTGTTTTTACTGCTTAAAAATAAAAATAAAGTTATCACATCTTCCAGTTATTTGACATTTGCAGAACTGGAACTTTTACTCTATTACAATCCACATGGTGTTAGTTAAAAAAAAACAAAAACTATACAGTACATTATTAATAGGCATCTAGAAGTCTAATTATCTTGCAACTTGTGTGGTCATGTATTTCTGTGCAAAATGTACAGATTCTTACAAGGTGTAAAATGTTACTAAATCAAAGGTTAGCACTTCATACCCACTTTGAATTCAGTGTGAATGATAATACCAGGAGCAATGCAGTGGATAATAAGCCCCTAACAGGCTAACTTCCATTGCACTTTCCCTAGCATGGGAGAAAATATATATATTCACCTACACTCCTTAAGGCCCTAAGTGTCTTCTGACGCTCATTGTGCATGATGAATAACTTTACAGAAGTCACTGGGGTCATACCCGTGTAAAACCAGCATAAGTGAGTGGGGACTCGGGTCCTGAGACTATATTGCAAATTCAGTTTGAATTATGCACATGTATCTGATGATAGAATTGGCCCAGTTTCTGTATCTAATTACTTCTAAGTTATAAAAAAAAGTCATCCACTGGTCCTCTTGACCTAAGGTGTGAGACTGGTGTTTTGAAGATTATGTAACTAAGTTCTATAAGCAGCAAATCAAAGATTTTAAAAACTTTTAGCAAGAGGCACGCTAGGATTAATCCGCTGTTTACTGTAGTATATGTTGACAGTCCTCTCACATAGATGTTCTATACAAAATAAGATGAATGTGTTGGTTCCAGTGGCTGTTCTGCAGGCTAATTTTAGTGTTCATTTATATTAGGGATTTTTTTCTCTGATGGGGGTTCAAAAGTTGTTAATGTAGACACGCTCTTAGTTTAATGCTTCCTTCTATCATGCTGATTCTTTGTTGGTTAGGTCAATAGTGAGACCATTATTTTTATTAGAGCTTTTCAGTAGGAAGCATTCTACAGTTTATATCAAGCAAGAGTTTATCAAACTTCTAGTTGCATTTTAATAAAGGGTGGTAGATTTTAAGGGAAAATGCTGCACTGAGGATTTATTATTACTATTTTTACTATTTTATTATTCTACTCTGCTTGCTTAATGTCTCCAGGCTAGTTGTTGGTTGGTACAGTGGGTAGCATTTACAAAGACAGATTAGAAAAAAAAGAAAAGTAATTACAACTCTGTGTGTGAAAATATTAAACTAAATAATCTGTAACAATTGTGAGATATCTGGGTTAGAAACCAGTTCTCAGTGGGCCTGATTTGGCTGGGGCCAGTAGGCACAATTGAGATGTAACTTGAAACTTACATTGACAGTTCTCAAGCAGTGCCTTTACCTGAGTCCAGGTTGACTGACTTTTTCATTGATTCCATGCATCATTAATGCTAATAAACAATAGCAATATGCAGTGTTCCTCTGCCATATGAAATGTTCCCACTACTCTTCCAGGTTGGGCTGTAAACCCTCTGCTCAGATATAACAGGGCAGCATCCAGAGCAGAAGTGCTTCAGTTTCCTCTGCAGCCAGCCATGCTAGGATTATTTATTTATTTATTTATTTATTTATTTAAAGAATCCGTGTACAGGCCTTCTGAGCATTAATAGTGAAAAGAAAGGTCCAAGATTATTTGCTCTCCGTGTGTGTGTGTGTGTGTGTTTGTTGTGTTATATGGCACTAATGTCGTCTCCCAGCTTAACATTTTTCCTTTGCCATTGATGCCAGCCTGAAGGCCCCCTTGGTTTTATTTTCCATTCTCATATTCATTCATTCCCCCATGGAGATCTTATGCTTGAAACAACCTCCCTATCCTATCCTCTTTTTTTTAATCCTTTCTGAAGACCAGATTCTTGTATGAGAGTTTGAGACCTAACCCTCATAAGTATACTGCCATAAACCTTTCCTTTTCTGATTTATTTTTTAAAAAACTTTTAATTTACCATCTTCTGGGACGTCCAGTGAATTCTCATCTTTTTTGTGAAAGTTAGATCGTAAGTTCCTCAGGGCGGGGGAATTTTTGCTTTATTTTATTTATTAATTTTTTTAGTGTGTGGCGCACAACATGGTGCTTAACAAATAAGTATTAATATCATAACTACTAAGAAGGGCAATCTAGTGGGTGATAAAATTATACGTTTTGGTCGCTCCACTCTAAATGTTGGTGTCTTACATAATTCTAAGTGGAAAATACCAAATCTGCATGTCATTGTTATGGAATATTTTCATGATGACGGTGTCCAGAGACCCCAGTCAGGAGTGGGCTCCACTATGGTAGATGATGTAAAAACATAGGCCCTAATACTACCAGGACTTAAACAAGTGCTTAATAATGTGAGTAGTCCCCTGGGAATATGTGTACCTTTACACACTCTGAGTAGTTCCATTTACAGGTCTTTGAAGGACCAGGGTCCTAGGAGGTAGACATGGGTTTTCTTCTGAAGAGCTTTATGATCTACATTATCTCACCAATATTAGGACCACAGATAAAATTTTCAAAACCAACCAAGTTCCATTTTTAAAAGTTGACTTTGGCACTTGGGAGAATAAGTCTCACTAAAAGTCTATGGGACTTAAGGTCCTAAGTCACTTAGATGCTTTTGAAAAGTTTATCCAATGGTCCTTCACTTCTTGCATGATGTGGGGACTCTTAACTTCAACGGGAATACTCATGATATTAATCCCTACACTTGGTAGGAAGTGTCTACAGGATTAGGCCCCAGTAAAAAAAAAACAAAAACAAAAAACAGACACACACACACTCACTCTCTCTCTCTCTCTCTCTCTCTCTATTTCCCTTCTGACAGTACAGTATCTATATTGATACTTTTTGGTTACAGAACACACATTTCATTGCCTGACTTTATCAGGTCATATTATTTAATTGGCACTTTCCTTCCAATAATTAAAATTTTGCTCGAGTGATTAGCTGAATAATATGATAGCTATCAGACACAAAATATTTGTGTCTTTGCTGTTCAACAGAATACAATAAATTGAGTAATGTAATATAGAAAATTATTGGCATAGTAATCATGAGTATAACAGTAATTTACAAAGTGCTAGTAAATATATTGTTTGAAAATTTAAAATGCTGAAATATACATTTATCACTGTGTACATATTTTGTGTGTGAAAAACAGTTTTACATTTCAGAACTCTAAATACTTAAGATGAGATTTTTTTTTTCAAAAGCACTTAAGTGTCTGAGGAGCACAAATCCTATAGAATTTCAGTAATAAACATGTGACCCCTTAGATGGAAACTTTAATGCAAGAAGGTTATAATATGTTACCAGTGGTTAGGGCACTAGGAGACCCAGATCCAGTTCCCCATTCTACCACAAACTTCCTGTGTGATCACTGGCAAGCCTCCCTTATGGCCTGTCTACATGGCAAATTACTTCATGACAAGCCAGGGTGTGAATCTACAGCTTGCTGCTTGGTAATATTCTGCATGGAGTATGTCAAGCCTCATTCTGGAACTTTGTGCTCTGTATCCCTGTGCTGTGGCAGTGTTCACATGGGATGTTACTGTACAGCAAGCTGGCATGCTGTAGTGTCACATCTTGGCTTGCCGTGCAGTATCTTGATGTGTAGCAAAGCCCTTAGTGTCTCTGTGTACCTTGGTTGTCCATGTGTAAAATGGATCCCCACTTTCCTACCTCACAGTGGTGGTGGTGTGAGGATAATTACATTATCATAGTTTCTGAGCACCCAACATATTTAATGAGGACCATGTAAGAACCTTAAATAGATATGAATGGGATTTCTGCATGTATAATGACTGGATCATGTGGGGTGCTGCACATGCTCCTCAACTCCTACTGAATGCCAAGGGTGTTGACACTCGGCACCTCCCAGGTGGGCTCTGAGGGGCCAGTTGACGTCAATAGGCAAAGGATTGGATCTGAGAAATGAAGGACTTGCATCTACGTTCACTATACATCTAGAACATCAATTGATTGTATAAGAAATTCAGGATCAGGTCCTAAATGAAGACATGTACATGTGTGTTGAATTAATTTCCAAGTGTGAAGTGCAGTAAGAAAAGTAAAAGAAACAAACCCACTGAGGTCTTAATTAGCATAGCATAGCATTGAATTATGTGGTTTTAAGCTTCAGTGAAATGATGTTACTGGGTAGAGAGAGTTATTTTTGTATAAAGCATACAAACTCATTATCTGCTGCAGTAAATTAACACAGCTTTGATTTTTCAGAATGTGGTAATCAATAAATATTCATAACAATCAGTGAATATCTGATGTTTAATTTTTTACATTTTTGCGGACTCTCAGGTGCCTGCAACTAATGAAGTAAAACAAGGGTTTCAGGAATAAAATATTTAGTATTCTGAGTGCTGGCAGGCAGCATTTTAAAATTAGTCTTCATTGAATTAAACATGATGAAAAGTAAATTAAGTGTAAACTGACCTTTTTGTGTTTACAATTATGTTTGTTCAAGTTACATTTTTACAAACTGCCCTTCTTTTTTACTTTGTACGCTTTTTTTCTAAAGAATGTCTTTTCAAGTATTTCTTTTTCCTCCCAATGTCTCAGAAGCATCATTGAAGCCTTATTTGGCTCCAGCAGGCTGATAGTGGTCACAAATATGCTTATAATCCTATAGCAGGGCTGCAGAGCTGATCTTGATTACAGTCAAACTGTAGTAGTCCTGCTGCTCAGACATTGAGCAACCATGAAACAGATATGCAGGGGAACTGTATGCCCCTAAGCATGCAGGTTCTGCCTAAGCCACCATCATAGTTTGGCTTGGGCAAACTGGGGAGGTGCATGTCCACGAGCTCTATAGTCCTGCACCTCTACCTGGCCAAAGATCTGTAACAGGGCACTGGGTTTTGGGGGTGCATTCACATCCAGTGCACCTGTTACAGTCCTTGAGCCCTTTTAAGACTGGGAACTCTAGCAGGTCCCACTCTTGCTTCTAGTCATGTACCCTGCAGGAAGTTGTGTATAAGGCCTCCTGACGCTTAGGCAGTGGAGCAGACAGGGAGACCCAGAATGAGAGAAGGGTCAGAGAGTGGGCTCTCTGTACCTGTTATGCAAAAGGCCTGAGATGGAGACACCTGCTGGGAGCAGGAGTCAGCTATGTGGAAGCCCTGGAAGAAAGGCTTGTAAAGGCAGAAGTCCCAGAGATATGGACTAGTCCAGATTCTAAGAGCAGTGAGACTGCTTGGGGGTGTCAGTGGGCCTCAGTGGGTCACAACAGAGAATATCAGATTCAGCACAACTGCTGGGAAATAGCGCAGACTCATCCAAAACTGGTGGTGGTTCTATCATTATACCAAGCCAGTAACAAAAGTAAACTTCTGTCTCACCACACTGGTTAACAAGAAATAAAAAATGCAGTCTCCTTAGGTATTCCAGCCTTTGTCTTACCACCCAGACACTGAACTCTATGGTGAGTGGCTACTGAAAACCAATTTAATCAAGTATAGGGTCCTTCTAATCCCAAGAGATCAGCACTTAGCCAGGTCAATATATAACTCTGATCTTATCCAATAATCACGCTGTTGCCAATCTTTTAGTAAATAAAATCTAAAGGTTTATTAAGAAAAGAAGAAAAGAGTTAAAATGGTTAATAGATCATATACATATAATAATTGCAAAGTCCTTATATCAGGTTTGTAACAGTGATGGAATAGACTGGTGGTTTGTAAAATCTCTCTGGTAACTTCCAAAAGATTGGAAGGTCATTAGTTCATAGTTCAATATTCTCCTTTTAGTTGTAAATCCACAGCCCAAAGAATCAGGGCAGGAAAGAGCAAATGGAGTCATTCCAGGAATCTTTTATAACCTTTGCCATGTGCCTGAAAATTTTCTGTTTCAAACAAAACTCACAGCCCAGTTTGTGGAAAGTTACTGGCACAAGATGCGGTCTAGGGTTACATGAGTATATCACATGTCCTTACAAGGCTTGATGATTCACAATGGGTAGCCAATGGCCACTTGGAGGCTGAGGCGTCCGCAGAAAGAGATGTCTTGGTGGAATGAGTTTCTTCTATGGGCCATTGTGAGAGCTAAGGGCATGTCTGCACTACAAACTTAAGTCAACCTGTGTTAGGTCGACTTACAGCCATCTCAGTAATTACTGTGGTGATTCATGTCCACACCGCCCTCTTTCTGTCAGTGGTGCATGTCCTCACCAGGAGCGCTTCCACTGACTTAAGAAGAGTGGTGGGGAGGAGGGCTCAGAGCCACCGGAGCCTGGGTGTCTGCCGGGCTCCGAGCAGGGAACCTCATGCAGCCCGCTTGGGAGCCGGGAGCCTGGGCAACAGCTCGCCTGGGAGTGGGGAGCCAGGACCTTGGGACAGCCAGAGTGTGAGCGAGGAGTCAAGAGCCCGGGGAACAGGTGGGGTCCTCACCTGCCCCGGAGTAACAACCCGAGCTGTGAGTGGCTTTCTTTGTGCTGGAGCAGTGAAATTGACAAGAATGACAGTCAACAGCTGATGTAAGTAATGTGCAGTGTCTGCACAGACACAACATTGTCCTAACTACACTGATATAAACCCTACACCTCTCGTGGAGGTGGAGTTATTATGTTGGTGTAGCAAGATAGCTTACACTAAGGCTAGGTCTATACTACCCGCCTGAATCGGCAGGTAGAAATCGACCTCTCGGGGATCGATTTTGGGACGCGACAATCGATCCCCGAATCGGCGCTCTTACTCCACCAGCGGAGGTGGTAGTAAGCGCCACCGACAGAAAGCCGCAGAAGTCGATTTTGCCGCCGTCCTCACAACGGGGTAAGTCGGCTGCGATACGTCGAATTCAGCTACGCTATTCACGTAGCTGAATTTGCGTATCTTAAATCGACTCCCCCTGTAGTGTAGATGTACCCTGAGGGAAGCAATGCTGTAGTGTATACACTGACATAATTAGGTCAATGTAAACTGCCTTACATCGACCTAACTCTGTAGGGTAGACCAGACCTAAGTGTCTTTAATGGGCCGTGAAGCTTAAATAGTCCATTCCCAATGTGCTGGCTAGACTGGACGTAAACTTCATTGTGAGTGTTTCTCCAGGAACAAACCCATTTAAACTACAGATACATAAACTACAGCATTCATAACTTCAGATACAGTGATGGTACATGGATTTAAACAGGATACTCTTATTTAGCAAATCATAACTTCTCCATTGACACCGTATATGATATACTTTTTACAAAGATTTGTTGCAATTGCCTAGCAGTGGCAATATCAATGATATACATAGTCACATTTCACTCATACAGCATCACAGGGAGGTTGTGTTTGGTTCTACACCTTTGTTAATACAGATAGCTATGAGAACTGAGGGTATGGTATTCGGGGAGTGTGCTATTTGGACTTCACCTTCCCTAACTGGTAGATCAGCCTACCAGATTATTCCCTCCCGTAGTCTGTGCAGCTCTTTACACTGTGATTGCCCCTCTACTTCTACAAGCTTCAATCAGCCATGAAATAGTGAACAGCTAATTTAAATATGTTAACATGGTTAAATAGTTGTGATCATTGGCACCTTAACTACCAACATATTGAGATGAACAGGAGCACCGCAGTTATTTTTTTTCAGGCTGTATACAAACTCGGGCAGACATCACTACATCAGTTATATTCTGACTAAATGTTGAAAGTTCTGCTCTTCTAGAGGACAAAATGGCTGTTTGTGAAAGGTGGGCGTAAGCTATATACCTGTGCTAACCCCCTTCCATTTGGACTCCTGCCCATAGCGAATCATAAACACACTATATTTATTTAAAACTGAGTATTCACTGGAATCTTTTTTTTTGTTTTTTGGCGGGGAGGGGACCCAAACCCCATAGCTGTCATGTTTAATGTCATCTTCAAAAATATCCTGAAAATTTAAGTGTCTTTGTAAAACCTCACTTTCTTCATGTTCTCACATCACGGAGTATTTTACTTCACCAAAAGGGTCTTGCAGCAGAAAAATTACTTATAGATCTATCATATCATATATTAATTTAAAATTATGCAAGCATAAACCTTATTTCAAAAGTTTTCCAATTCAATTTTATGTTTCAGTAGCACAGGTACCTCACTTGTCACATGTTATTTCCTTCTGCTTACTGTCTAAATGAGCTTTAGAAGCTCTTAGTGTAGCAGCAGAATCCTCATTTTGCAAGGCATGGTGTCAGTAAGAATCAGATTCTTCCTATTGGGAAGAAAATGTAGGCCAAAAAGGCAGTTCTATTTCTGCCCAAGCAACTTCATAATTTTTTTATTATTTTTTAAGCCTGTTCCTGCTAATTCTTCATGAGATCTCTCAACATTGTGCCAACATAATCCTTGATGTATCACCATCATTGATTTAACTCCAGTATTCCAATGAATCTGGCTATTATTAAATACATTGGGCAAAATCCAAATCTGGCATTAGCAGGTACAAGTTGCATGATCTCACATCTGCTTACACTAGTTTTGTATCTTACTTTTTTCCCCTCCTTCCTTTCTCCATTCTCATTACCGGTCATTCTAGTTGGCATTTTGGAATTTTTCAAAAAACGTTTTCCTAACCACAAGTAATTTGAATAGGCAGGTGCATAAAAACAATGAACAAACTTTTCGCTTGCCCTGTGTATGAGGAATCCCTCCCCATCATGGTTTTCATTGCTGTGTAAAGACAGTGACTTATATACCATTTATATTATTTGGCTTTCAATATTTATTGTAATCACAGCAGACCAAGTTCATTCCTGGTTTTACTCTACCTATAGAGTTTTTAGAACTATTCAGGAAAATTTTTGCATGATGCATGAAATACTCGTATTAGCTTTTCTGATTTACTGTGGTGCTTTCACAATTCAAATGTTTTATCAGTTCATCCTTGGCCAAATGTTGTGGACAGGTTCTAGTATATACACTCAAGGTCTGAAAGATGCTGCTCACGTAACTCACTTTTATCATTTCCTTTGCCTGAGTGCTCTTTTAAATGAAGTAATGTTTAGAGTAGAAAATTCAGCACCAAATCCTGTTCCCACTACCTCCACAAAGCCCTATGTGACAGAACTGCCTGAAGGATGAGATAAAATACTTCCTTTTAACCCCAATGGAAGGCCTGGTGCTTTGACAAAGCCAGGTTACTGCTGCAACTCCAACCTTTGGGAAGAAGTCACAGGTGCAATCCTCTTTTCTCTCACACTCGCACATATATGTGGGCTTTTTGGCTAGTGAGTCCTAACCACATCTACTGGTCATGTCCCGTGATTCTCTTGGCCTACTGACTGTGTCCCCTTGCTTGGAGAACCTTTACAGAGCATTTCTCTGTGGAATTCTGGGCATGTAGGGTAGTGGGAGTGTTTGACTAAATTATGTGCAACTCTGAAAATTTAAAGGTTAAAGTCCAGCTCCTATTGGACAGTTGGGTTTAAAAAAAGCTTCACTGTTGAGAAATTTCCAAGCTCAGTTATCAAACTTTAAAAGATTGGTTATTAAAACGTCTGCAAGAAATTTCAAGTAAATTAGTACCACATAGCAAGCTATGCAGCACTACCTGCATGCCTCCAGTTTATTTGAAGAGATGTATAAAGTGCTCTTGAATGGTTATTCACCATGACTGCATATTCTCTTTATAAATGACTGATTGGATAATTGTGGTATTGTTGTAAGGCATTTTATCATCCACTCTCTCTCTCATTTATTTTGTTCCTTTGGTTTATCTTTTCTGTCAAAGGCACAGAAATGACTCCTGAATTTTCATCTTCTGTATCACACACCTGAAGTCTAAATATGAAATTTCGCGTACACGTGTTTGGAGAGTGAAATGTATCTTGAATGCAACTTTTTTTTTTTTTTTGAGGGACGTAAACAGAATTGTTGAGAAAATTCATCTATTTGTGCAATTTTCAGTTCGTGATATATTGCTGTCTGGCTGTGAAGCACGGTGTGTGAGAAAGATAAGTCAATTTATGAGACAGCGATAGTAATATTATTCTTATTAATTGATTCTACACAGTCTCCTTCATAAATATCAGGGTACTTCATAGGGAAACACAGATTATTAAAATAAACAATTAAAAGAGACTGGGAAGGAAATGTCTTAAAGCATAACTTTAAAAATATCATCACATTTAAAACAGGAGAGCATTCTACCCAATAGGTACAAAAATTCCAATCCTGCAAGGTGCTATGCACCTCAGTGAGAAATGACGGCTCAGCACCTTGAAGGATTGGTAACTACCATGGAGAATGTATAATGTTTGTTGTTTCAAATATTTTAGTGTCCATGACTGTATGTGCTATATGTGGAGACCACCTTCCCCAGCCCTTTCCCTAAAGAGTGCACCATTTGGTATTGTAAACTACACAAGTGCCAAATGGCACCGCAAAACAGATTATCATATTTAGACTGCAAGTCCTGAATGCGGACATTAGATGCAAGTTAGACCATACAAATTCAATGGGGTTGTAGAGTGAAGAACTTTAAATACCAAGGCTAATAACTTAAACCTGATCCTAAAGTTAGTGGGTAACCAGTTCAACTCAATAAATAAATGAGACACTATGAAGGATGGAAAATTTTAAATATGCTGTCGTATTTTGAACTGATGCAAACAAGTGATGGATGGCCAGGAAGACTGGCAATATGACTGTTGCAGTATCGCAGTTGGGCACTTAAAGGGCTTAATGTTTTAGCAACTGCAATGGTTAAGTATTTACTAGAGCTGTCGATTCATCACAGTTAACTCACGCGATTAACTCACAAAAATTAATCGCGATTAAATCACAGTTTTAATCATACTGTTAAACAATAGAATACCAACTGAAATTTATTAAACAGTTTGGGATGTTTTTCTACATTTACAAATATATTGATTACAATTACAACACAATACAAAGTGTACAGTGCTCACTTTATATTATTATTTTTATTACAAATATTTGTTCTGTAAAAATTATAAATAAAAGAAATAGTATTTTTCAATTCACCTCATACAAGTACTGCAGTGGAATCTCTTTATTGTGAAAGTTCAGCTTACAAATGGAGATATTTTTGTTACATAACTACATTCAAAAACAAACAATGTAAAACTTCGGAGACTACAAGTCCATTCAGTTCTACTTCTTGTTCAGCCAATCGCTAAGAGAAATAAGCTTATTTACATTTATGGGGGATAATGCTGCCCGCTTCTTATTTACAATGTTATCTGAAAGTGAGAACAGGCTTTTGCATGGCACTTTTGTAGCTGGCATTACAAGGTATTTACATGCCAGATATGCTAAATATTCGTATGCCTCTTCATGCTTCGGTCACGATTCCAGCTTCCATGCTGACGATGCTCATTAAAAAAATAATGCATTAATTAAATTCAGGATGGATTTGATTTAAATAATGTCAGGAATTTAAATTAAATAGTCAGGAAGACTCTATTTTAATAATGGATTTCTACATAAAATTGCATTCTTGTTGGTTGTTATAACCTTAATATATGTTCTTCACAACTCAGAGATAGATGTAGGTTTCATTTTTAGAAGGTACACACTGTACATTTTTAAAGTGATTTATTTTGAAAACTTTTCAGATTAGTTTTACAGCTATATCAAAAAATGAATGAATGAATGGTTATTTCATTCACCAAAGGTAATTGAAGCAGATATTTATGAAGTCATTGGGAGGAGAACTATCTCCAAGTCAGTGGGTTAATGATTAATATTTTGAGGATTTTCTTACAATGCTGTATTAGGAGGAGAACATCAAGAGACAGACATTTAAATTGTTTTATTTAACTAAAACAACAACATTATGTATTCTGGATTTTTTTCTTCAACAGCAAACAGATAATATTTTAACAAAACAAGCATATGAATTTTTGAATTTAGTTAAACATTCAAGATTTTTAAAATCAGGTTTGTTTTTGTAAACATTGTTTTTAACTAAAATAGTTAAGTGAAATATTTAAAAAAAAACAAAAAAATTAAATCGACTATGTTAGCCAGGTCAACATGAGAAACTTAAAATATTGGCTTCTGCCGCTAACTCAGTCATCTTCACCTTCATTTTCCTGTTTGTTCATAATCTGGAAAAGAAAAACAAGCTTTTCTGCTTTTTCAGATCCCAAATGATTTCTCAATTTGGAATGAATTAGTCCAAAGGAAGAAAATATTCTTTCTATATCGGCAGAAGAAGCTACTGCTGTTAAAAGTGAGATTATCACTTCAACAGTCTCTGAATCCAAGTGCTTAAGTGACTTCCACCAGCTCACAGTTGTGACTTTCTTTAAAACATCATCAGCAAATATATTTCTTGAATGGTTCACCCTTAGCTCTGCAGTTCATTATACTTGCCATTATGGAGGAATGATTGCTGGATGTCCATGTCATAGCCAACTCATCTTCTTCAGCAGTTAAGGTTTGACCCTGGTACCGAGTATTGAGAATATTTGCAAGAAAATGAGCTGGAGATAGTGCTTGTCCCATTTGTTTTTTTAATGCTTGTAATTTAACTCTATCATTGCATATTTCTCTTCTTAATATCTCACTCAGTTCCTTCCAAATTTCAACAGCTTCAGCAATAAAACAGCTATTTCCCTACAGTTTGTTTAAGGCTACAGAAATAGGCTTCTGGGTACTCAGCATGTGTTCAACATTTCTCTTAAGCCCAATGTGAAGAACTTTGTCTGTGATAGGGCCATCTATTTTTTTCACGATTTTGTTCACAAACTGTCATCAGATTAGGCCAGTTATTAGCTTGGAACTTTCTTCACTCTCTTCTGAATAATTTCTTCTCATCTTGCATACATTTGCAGCATTGTTTGTGACCAAGCTGCATGCTAGACATTTGAATTTTTTTCAATTTGTTATAGTTTTTACTGCTACTTCTTGTAAGTATTCTGCTGTGTGTGCATTTCCTGATGTATCAATTATTTCTGTAAGGAAGACATTCCCTTCTTCTGCTGTCGCACAAGCACATACAACAGGATCATTGTGGACATTGCTCCACCCATCAAGACTCAGGTTAACAATTTCACCCTCTAAACCTTTTGCACGCTGCTTAATTTTTCTTTCATACGCTTTATCCAGCAATTTGTCTGCGACATTTGCTCTGTTGGGTGGACTGTATCCTGGTCTTAATGACTAAACCATGTTAACAAAGTGTGGGATCTCAATCATACGGAAGGAGAGTTTGTTGCATAAACAAACCGGGCAATTTTTTCATCAACTACCACTTTTTGTAATCTACTGGTTCTTATCACAAACTTATCTATGGTTGTTTCTGGATGATGGAGATTTTTTTTTTCTTTTTGCTATAGGTGATATACTGTGACAGTTATCATTCAGATAACTCTGAAACTATAGAAAATGAATGTGATCTTGAAGGTGGATAGTCTTCAGAATCCTGTATGTTGAGGATGGATTCTCCTAAACAAAATAAGTCAATGCAGTTATTTAATTATTATTACCATACTGCTCATTTAGTATTACTCCTTGCATTCACTGACACTCAGTACTACTTTAAAGGTGAAATTGTAAAAGGAAGATCTGCCTATTTCAGCTATTTATTTTTTTATCACAACTGCATCTAAAATGATATTACCTTAGAGGGGGGGTCGGCAACGTTCGGCACGCGGCTCGCCAGGATAAGCACCCTAGAGGGCCGGGCCAGTTTATTTACCTGCTGACGCAGCAGGTTCGGCCGATCGCGGCCCCCACTGGCCGCGTTTGCTGCCCCGGGCCAATGGGGGTGGCGGGAAGCGGCGCGGCCCGAGGGATGTGCTGGCTGTGGCTTCCCACCGCCCCTATTGGCCCAGGACGGCGAACCACGGTGAGTGGGAGCCGCAATCAGCCGAACCTGCTGCGTCAACAGGTAAATAAACTGGCCTGGCCCTCTAGGGTGCTTATCCTGGCGAGCCGCGTGCCGAACGTTGCCGACCCATGCCTTAGAGTAACAACTATATGTTTTGCTCAAACATGAGAATTCAAGAATAGTCCAGATGATCTGGTGGCCCCATCTGACTGTAAACTCTATAACTCTATGGCATACTAGAAATTCAACTCCGTGCAGGCTGTGTTCATACACTACACTTTTCTCCCTAACATCGTCATCCCTTGCACAACAAAACTTCCCTGGTACTACTACTAGAGGTGATCAGCGCAAAAGACAAAATTTGGCTCTGAGAAATAAACATTTAGGGTTGGATTTTTTACAAGCACTTAGCATTGATCAAACTCTGCTCCCATTAAGTCGATGGTAAAGCTCCCATAGACTTCAGTGGGAGCAGAGTTCGGCCAGTATTGAGTGCTTCAGGAAATTCCATTCTTACTATATCTGAAAGTGTAAATATTAGTAGCCGTTGGAGAGCACCAGAGTGACCTAACATCTACATAGTGCATGAAATACAAAACTGGAGGGACCAGGCACAGCAGAAAGATTGCCAGGCTGCTCATCCTCCCGCCCTTTTAAAGCTAGGTTGCTCCATGTGTGGGTGTGCTTATGTATATGTTTTTCAAAGAACTGACTGAATGCAAGTAGGGAGAAAAGGATGAATATTTTTTCATCCTTCTGTAGTTGGGAGTACAGAAAGTCCCTGTTTTCATCATCACTGAAGAGCCTGGATGCAATGTGAGTGAGGTGGAGCAGAATTCCTAGAACCCACGCAGGGTATTCTCAGCCCAGAATTCACAGCTATGCTGATCCAGCATTTTTGTGTGTGGATTGGTGGTGGTCAGGAGAGATATTAAGGCTGCAGAGATAGCCATGGAGCAGCTATCTTGCCACTTTGCAGTCTGATGAGTGGAATCCATTCTTCTTAAATCCAGTGGTTTCCATCCTCTGTAAGAGTTTTTTTCCTCATGAATAAGACTCATTGTATTTCCAAGGTGAGGATAACTTGCTTATCTTGGTTTTATTTTTTTGAAAGACAAACATACGTTAAAGAAGTTACTTAAAGGAACCGTATCTTTTTTAGGTCTGTGCCTTCACACTGGCTCCCATCCTGCTCCATCACAGCTCAAGTTATAAAGTCAAAACTTAGAAAAAAAATTGAATGAAAAATAAGAATTCTTTAAGAAGAAGAGATTATTCCACAAGTCAGAAAGAGGACACTTTGGCTAAAAGTCCATCCTGGTTCAGTGGTGAGGTGAAGGCATCAATTAGAAATAAAAAATAAATATATTAAATGAAAAAAAGGGGAAATAGATAGAAATTTACATGAACTGAAAGCTATGAAGTGCAGAATGTTGATAAGGGAAGCTGGAGACATCAGAGAAAGATCCACTGCTGGTAGGGGCTAACGACAATGCGTAGGAGTTTTTAAAGTATATTAAGAACAAAAGAAATCCAAGCAATGGTGTTGAACCATTACTAGATGGAGATGGTAAAACTGTTAATGCTGCAGCAAAGGCAGAAAAATTCAATAAATATTTTTGTTCTGTATTTGGAAATAAGCAGGATGATGAACTCATGTCACATAAGGATGATAAAGTACTTTCCAGACATTAGTAACTGAGGAGGATGTTAAACATCTACAAGGGATAAACATTTTTACTTTGGGGCATTAATTGATTTTTTTATTTTCATAAAGAAACAGACAAGGAAAAAGAACAAAAAAGTAAATGAATTACAGCTTGTAAATTCCAAATACTGCACAATTCATGAGCTCGCCAACAGAATTATGGATTTATGCAATTTTACAACTTGTCAAAGCTCCAAAAATAGACAACATTACAAAGAGGTGACATGTTAGGGTGTGAAGAACAGTAAAAAAATAGAAGATGTACATTAATATGGAGAAAATGGAGGAGATGGGTGTAGAGAGAAAAAGACAGGCATTCTTTGAGCTGTCTCAACATTTTTATCCAAATGTATTTAGAAATGGAGTCCAAATTGTTTCAAATTCAAATAATTGCTCTCTCTGGTGACAAATTGCTCTTTTTTGGCTGCTAACTCAGACAGGTCCAAATGCCACTAACTTTATTCTGGGTGTTTGCCTATTTCTTCTGATTTTATAAAATGATTCTTTTGATGATGATTGCAGACCTCCAGAATCAAAGTCTTTGTGGCAGAGTTAAGCCCAATTTAGCTGTAAATAACCTTGGATATAATTTTCAGCAGAGGTTTGACTGCTGAAGCTGAGCACTATTTTAACTCTTATATCCACCTCTTTCCACAGCTGCCTGATGATTGGAGAGTCCCACAGCATATACATTAAAGTCCTTTTCTCTTTGTTACAGCACCCAAGAGTACTGAAGGAACTCAAATGTGAAATTGCAGAACTACTAACTATAGTCTGTTACCTATTATTTAAATCAGCTTCTATACCAGATGACTGGGGGATAGCTAATGTGACACCAATTTTTAAAAAGGGCTCCGGAGGAGATCCCGGCAATTACAGGCTTGTAAGCCTGACTTCAGTACTGGGGAGACTGGTTGAAACTGTAGTAAAGAACAATATTGTTAGACATATAGATGAACATACTTTTTTGAGGAAGAGTCAACATGGTTTTAGTAAAGGGAAATCATACTTCACCAATCTACTAGAATCTTTGAGGGGGTCAACAAGCATGTGGGCCAAGGGGATCCAGTGGATATAGCGTACTTAGATGTTCAGAAAGCCTTTGACAAGGTCCCTAACCAAAGGCTCTCATGCAGAGTAAGCTGCCATGGGATAAAAGGGAAGATGCTGTCATGGATTGGTAACTGGTTAAAAAGATAGGAAACAAAGGATAGGAATAAATGGTCAGTTTTCAGAATGGAGAGAGGTAAATAGTGGTGTCCCCCAGGAGTCTGTTCTGGGACCAGTCCTATTCAATATATTCATAAATGATCTGGAAAAAGGGATAAACAGTGAGGTGGCAAAATTTGCAGATGATGCAAAATTACTAAAGATAGTTAAAACCGAGGCAGATTGGGAAGAGCTACAAAAGGATCTCTCAAAACTGAATGACTGGGCAACAAAATGGCAGATGAAATTTAATGTCGATAAATGCAGAGTAATGCACATTGAAAAGCATAATCCCAACTATACATATAAAATGATGGGATCTAAATTAGCTGTTACCACTCAAGAAAGAGATCTTGGAGTCATTGTGGATAGTTCTCTGAAAACATCCACTCAATGTGCAGCGGCAATCAAGAAACCAAACAGAATGCTGGGAATAATTAAGAAAGGATAGATAATCGGACAGAAAATATCATGTTGCCTCTATATAAATCCATGGTACACCCACATCTTGAATACTGTGTGCAGATGTTGTCGCCCATCTCAAAAAAGATATATTGGAATTGGAAAAGGTTCGGAAAAGGGCAACAAAAATGATTGGGGATATGGAACGGCTTCTGTATGAGGAGAGATTAATAAGACTGGGACTTTTCAAGATGGCTAAGGGGAGATATGATTGAAGTCTATAAAATCATGACTGGTGTAGAGAAAGTAGATAAGGAAGTGTTGTTTACTACTTAAGACAAGAACTAGGGGTCACCAAATGAAATTAATAGGCAGCAGGTTTAAAACAAATAAAAGGAAGTATCTCTTCACACATGCACAGTCAACCTGTGATGCTCCTTGCCAGAGGATGTTGTGAAGGCCAAGACCATAACAGGGTTCAAAAAAGAGCTAGATAAATTCATGGAAGATAGCTCCATCAATGGCTATTAGCCAAGATGGGCAGGAATGGTGTCCCTAGACTCTGATTGCCAGAAGCTGGGAATGAGCGACAGGGGGTGGATCACTTGATGATTATCTGTTCTGTTCATTCCCTCTGGGGAACCTGACATTGGCCACTGTCGGAAGACAGAATACTGGGCTAGATGGACCTTTGGTCTGACCCAGTAGGGCCATTCTTATGTTCAATAAACATCACCAGGGATCACTTTTCCAAAGCAGTCACTCTGTATCTGACTTGTCAGTCCTCATTCTCAAAGGAAATCTATGCAACACTTCAAAAGACAAGCCTGCGAGCTTAAATTCATAACTTGGCTAGACAGTCATTGTCTTAATAAACAACACTGGTCACTGAAATCCACTGATCACTAGCTCCCGGAGGAGAACAAGCACTGCAGGTATCTGAACCCACTTGGACCTATAGGGACAGAGTGCTTGGTACACAAGTACTACAGGCCAGATTTGCAGTCTGATAGTGGGGGAATCGGGTAATTCCACCCTGAGGGATAAAAGGGATGAGTCCTGACACCTGGCAGGGTGCACTCAGGAAGATCACAGCGGGGACAGAGGTGCAACTAGCCTTGAACAGTGATACCTGTCATCAATCCCATACAAAATAATGGAAATCTAATATGGGATTCAATTGATAAAACCTCAAAGGATGGGAATATAATTAATAACATGTAGTTTTATGGAATATAGGTCTGATCAAACATACCTGATTTCATTCTTCAGTGAAGTTGCAAGTTTGGTTGATAAAGTACACTGCTTACATGTAATATACTTAGACTCTTGTAAGGCATTTGTTTTCGTGCCACACAAAATTCTGATTAGAAAAATACAATATCAATAGAGCACACGTTAGATGGATTTGAGAATTTGCTGAGAAGAGCTGACAGATCTTAAAAAGTAATTATCCGGGGGCGGGATCATCACTGAATGGGGGTGTTTCTAGTGAGGTTCCAGAGATTGGTGGTAGGCCCTATAACTCTAGTGAACGTTTTCACCAATGACCTGGAAGGAAATAGAAAATCTCTGCTGATAAAATGTGTAGATGACACAAAGATTGGTGGAGTGGTAAATAATGCTGAGGGCAGGCCTCTATACGGAATGATCTGGATCGCTTGGTAACCAGGGCCCATTAAAACAAAATTTGTTTTAATATAACCATATGCAAAGGTCTAGGAACCAGGAATGCATACTGTGCCTACAGAATGGGAGACTATTCAGGAAGCAGTTACTCTGAATAGGATATATATGGTGTATAAGCAACTTAATGTAAACTCCCAGTGTGATGCTGTAGCAAAAAGGGCTAATACAATCCTTGGATGTATAGGCCGATAATGCATCCAGTTCTGGTATCAGCATTTTTAAAAGGATGTTGAAAAATTGGAGAGGGTGCAGAAAAGAGCTGTAAAAAATATTTGAGTGATTGCGAAAATGTCTTACAGAGAGACTTAAAAAGCTAAATTTGTTTAGCTTGTTGGAAAGAAGACTGAGAGATGATTTAATTGGTGTACAAGTGCTTTGATAGATAGAAAATGAATACTAAGGGGCTCTCCACTGTAGTGGAGAAAGGCACAACAAGAACAAATGGCTGGAAGCTGAATGAGGACAAATTCAAATTAGAAATTAGGCACAGATTTTAATAGTGAGGGTGATTAACCACTGGAACAAGTGAAGTGATGGATTCTCCAACTCCTGATGGGGGCAAATCAAGTCTGGATACTTTTCTGAAAGATATGCTTTAGCCAGACTCAAGTTATTGGGCTCGATACAAGGGCACAGGGTGAGATTTAATGGGCTGTATTATACAGGTGATTCTAGATGATCCTATGTTCCCTTCTGGCCTTAAACTCTGTGAATCTATTATAGTGTTCCTAGCTGCATGCTTTGCAATTTGCTCTTGACCACTGGGAATGCAGAGGTTCTGTATTAGTTAGTGTTTTTTGCCAAAATGTATTGTGATCCTGTGGTACAGATATGAGCTTCTTGAAATATTTGATCATTTAATTACTTGCCAACTCAGTGGATGTTATTCACTTGGACTGCCGGGTCACTACACTTTTCATTGACACTCTCCACCTGTATGCTCCGTGCTTCTAGAAGATTGTTCAGAAGACTTTGAATTGTTTATTTTATTAGCATTTGAGAAAGAGCCATGTGCCTCTAGCCTTAAGAACGTGATAAGAAGAGATTATTTTGTTTCATTTCCCATTTTCCTAATAATCTATATTTTGAAACTAGATTGGCTTTTAATTTGCGGGCAATTCCGCCTTTTTATTATCACATGGAGATTTAGTATGGTGAATTTATAAAAATATGTAACTTGTATAAGTACAAAGTTATATAACATACTGTAGCATTGTTTCTCAAATACACTGCAATTTTCACATCTCATTCTTGAGGAGGGGAAGCATGAATCAACTTCTGACACAATTGCAAAAAAGAGGAATGACACATGCTGTATTTTATTTTTACATTGTAGTATTCTAGGTCCACATTTTATTCTGCATACTGTTTTATTTTTGTTGCAGTGAAATATTAGCTCTAACTCTCCAAATGTCATCTCTACACTGTAAATGCTGGGATCTTTCATACTCCTCAGTTTTTTTTAACTAAAATTTTGCATATGAGAAATAATTGCATGACTCTTTAGTTGTCAGCTTGCCCTGAAGAAGAGCTACCATACTAATGGTATCAAAGTGTCATGTGACAAATAAGCAGGATCAGTGATATCAAATATAGGAAATGTGAAGCAAGAAAAACGGCAGATGGCAGTAGCATATGTCCATTATGCTATTGAGAAAAATACACAAACATTTAACACCATTGTCACTTATAAGCAGCATAGGCTGCTGGCCTGTCTCCCCAGTCCAGGATGGACTGACACCATGCCCAGAGTCTGGGCCAGGCCCTTTTCTCAGCGCTTCAGTTTTACTTCCTGCAAATAATACAAATTCAGCACAGCAATCATCCGTTCCCCTGTAACCAGGGATCTTCTGCAGGGGCCTTTCTGTTCCCTACAAGTTCCGACTCCGCTGGCCACTTACCTGAGAGTCGATCTGCCTCAGGAGCCAACTTGCTTCCTGTATCTCTCTCCACCACTCCACATCTCCTGCAGGAGCCGTCCTGCTCCCTGTAACACTCTACTCTCCCTGAGTAACTTGCTGATCAGGCTGAGCTAGGAGATAGCTAAACCCCAGCTCCTCTTTAAAGGACCATCCACCCTGTGAAAAGCAGTAATCCCCAATAAGAACTTGTGCACATATTTTCTTTGCTAGAAAGGCTGTATGTGCAAATTTACAAATGCAAGGTGAGTAATGTGGTACAAAATAATTCTGCAATCACACCATGTATGGAATTTCAGTTGAAGTACGTTGTATTTTTTTTTTTTTTTTTAAAAGCTGAATCTCAAAACATTTGCAGAGTTAAAAGACAAGGGCAGAAGAAACTTGAAATAAAAAATGAGGTATAGGCAAGGGAGAAAACTTATGCTCCGCTGAGATTTGGAATGGAATGGAGAATTGATGAGTTTCAGATGGCAAGAGCAGCAATGGTGAGACTGGGTGAAAAGACAAAATGGAGGCCAGTAGTAAGTGCATGCTCAGAATGGCAAAAGGAGAAGGTAGGTGTGGGGCAAGTTCTGTTCTCTGTTGTGTATATACACAACCCCTCTGGCCCTACTAGGGTTTCATTTGTAACTGAGAGCAGAACTTAGTTAAATGTCTGTAAAATAGGATTTTTAGATAAGTCCATACAGAAGATTTTAAAAGCAAAGTTTCAGGATGGTTAGCTATACATCTTAAAATAGTTACCTAGCTCCTAATTATTTTGTTTACCTTATTGTTTCCTAAAGAAGCAAGTATAACCAAAAAGGGCAGTGCTCAAATAAAATTCCTGCAGCGTTGGGGTGGAATCATACCTTCCAAACTCAAACCTGTGACACTGCTGTAAGGTAGTGGGGGAGGAGGGAGTGGCAGATGTGAGCCCCTCCTTAATCCCCATTTTGGGTTACATGGATCTACAGTGTCTACAGCCTATGCCACTGGCGTGTCATTATTTCCCAATGAAATGCTTTGTAGAGATCTACAGTAGTGGCCTTCTCCAGGGCACTTGGGCGCATGCAGTCATTCTGTGCAGGTTCTCTCTTGTTTTTGTTGCCCACATAATGGTCCTTACAGTCTGAGCTACTGACAATGAAATATTGATCTCTTGTCTTATGAAACACTAAATGTAATATCATTTGCTGTATTGGTTTATACAAAGGTGGAAAACAGTAGCTGGTCTTACTAAAGCCATCTAGTATCAATTTGAATTTCAACCATATTGATTTTATTTTGCAGTGCTAAAATGTGATTCCCAGGCATCAAAAAACAATGCAAGTCTTTAGGAAATACAACTGAAAATAGAGCAAAGGTCAGAAGGAAAAGAAGTAGCAATATTAGACTGTACAAATTAGGTTTTGATTAAGCCACTATAGTGGCTTCACTATAGCAAGAGGAGCAGCTTATAGAGTTGGCATCTAACTTTATGAAGGAGGAAAATGTGAAATAAGTATGTATCTGAATTTAAATGAAACATTGTCCACCTTACTGCAATTTTATATTTTTACCACTTAAGATATATTGACTTGTATAGTGATTGCGTGGGGAGCACTGAAAAAAGAATTGCCAATATGGACTTGTATCTGGTGTAGAAGGAGAAGGGAGATTTGAATCACTTCAATGTAAATTGGAAAGTGAGTGCATAGGGATTGATGCAGCCTGCTCTGCCCTTATTCCGGTGCTGAAGGATTTAGCCATTGGGATGGAAGTTTCTGGTGGGAGCTGAAGACTGGAGTTTCAGAAGGGAATATATTAAGGATTATGGCATTAATGCATTCCAGAGATTTTGTAGCAGCCTTATTTTAGTGCTGTGTGTCTCTGGGGAAGACATCTAGTAAAACTGTCTTTTCATCTTTGCTTCTGTAACATTTTTTGCATTTTCAGTGACAAGGGTCATACTGTACTTGTGATAATTAACTAAATTGCAATCCTCAGCTGGAAATACCTTCACACCTTTTAGCCTTGGTAGTATCTACTGATGTTGGTTGTGATGAAGGGCATGCAGGAAGTATTATTTTTTATATAAGGAGGATAGGTAGAGAAATTTGAGTTCATTATATCCTGCAGGTTTTGAGGCAGCGATAAACTTCTCACTACTGATTAAGAAATTGATTTTAACAGAGTTTTTAAAATATATTGTATTGACAATTATGTAGACCATCTTTCCTTTATCCCAGTATTGTTTGCAACATGAAATTTTGGGACATAGGCATCTCAGTCCTGGAATAAACACACTTCTCACTCACTATTAGGATTTCATTGCACTCCTCTCATTATGCAGCCAGTGTTTCTTGGTTTCCAGCAATATGTTAATCATAGAATATCAGTGTTGGAAGGGACCTGAGGAGGGCGTCTAGTCCAACCCCCTGCTCAAAGCAGGACCAATCCTCAGACAGATTTTTGCCCCACGTCCCTAAATGGCCCCTCAAGGATTGAGCTCACAACTCTGGGTTTAGCAGGTCAATGCTCAAACCACTGAGCTATCCCTCCCCCTCCATCAATTGATTTAATTGCAGACCTGTCATACTCACAGGGATACACATTAATCGTGGTTGCACTGATCTGCTAACGAAGATGGCACTCTTCATCCCAAACTGTACCTTTCCTACCACATTGGGACCCAGCTTCACTCTTCCTAGAAAAAGTTTTTAGTTAAGTCTTATGAAAACTCACTTCATCGCACTGGTACCTCTCTAAAACCACGAAAATGTGCCACGCGTGCACTTATGTAATGTACTTTATTTCTATGAAATCTGGTAACATTCATATGCTAATTCATAGAAGTTCTCTTCCAGTGGACGTTTAGTTTGATATATTTGGTTGTGGTACAAGATTCTAGTGGGTTTAGCTGAGTCTGCTGAATAGGAATATACAGTGCAAAGTGTGCAGAAAAAAGACTTGTATTAACATTTTAGTAAACCTCTCTGAATCTGACAAACTACTTACATTTCTAACAGAAGAATCTAAGCTTTTTTAATTGATGGTGATATACAAAGGTGTGCCTATAGCACTAAAAAGAAAACATATTTTACATAAGACAAGAGAAAAAATCCGTCCTCTGTCTGCACAATTTTGTTTTTTACTTTAGGTATTTCTATTGTGTCTTAGTTTAGAACTAAATGCCTAGTGAAGTCATTGTATGTAGCCCAGCCTCGTTAAACAAATATTAAAAATAAAGTTTCTGTAGGTCTGAAGTTCTGCCATCCATATCTTGTAATCCCTTTCTGTTTCTCTCTCCTTTTCTCTTAAAACCTGTCCATCCATTGCTACCTTTCTTCTTCTATCTGAAACATGCCAGGAGATTTCTTGCATTTCACTTGGTCGGCTGCATGACCGTTACTGGCTATTTCAAAATTCATACTATCTAATTTTTATAATCTAGCTATACAGTGGCTTCCCTAGATAATTCACGTTGACAACACCTGTTCACCATATGAATCCAATAGCAAATATAATGCATCCGCCTTCTTTTAGCATCTTCATGAAGTGCATGCGCCTCACCACTTGTATCATTTTCACCCACAAGCATGCTTATAGTTAGTGCCTTACCTGCTTACTTCTAAAGAAGGGGTGGACAAACTTTTTGGCCTGAGGGCCAGATCTGGGAATAGAAATTGTATGGTGGGCCATGAATGCTCAAAAAATTGGAGTGCGGGAGGGGTGATGGCTCTGCTTGGAGGTGCAGGCTCCGGGGTGAGGCCAGAAATGAGGAGTTCAAGGTGCAGGAGGGGGCTCCAGGTTGGGGCAGGGGAGTGGGGTGTTTTGGAGGGGTAAGGGCTCTGGCTGGGGGTTCAGGCTCTGGGGTGGGGATGAGGAGTTTGGGATGTAGGACGGTGCTCTGGGCATGTACCTGGGGTTCAGAGGGTGGGAGGGGGGCTGGGGCAGGGAGTTGGGGTGCGGGAAGGGATGCAGGCTCTGGCTGGGGATGTGGGCTTTGGGATGGGGCTGGGGATGAGGAGTTTGGAGTTTAGGAGAGTGCTCTGGGCTGGGATCAGGACTGGGGCAGTGGGTTGGGGCGCGCAAGAGGCTTGGGGTGTAGGCTCTGGGCAGCACTTACCTCAAGTAGCCGCTTGTCCCTTCTCGGGCTCCTATGTGGATGCACAGCCAGGCAGCTCTGCACGCTGCCCCGTCTGCAGGCACCACCCCTGCAGCTCCCATTGGAGCGCCAGAGGGGCCATTTGAGCAGGGCTATTGGGGCGTGTAGGAACTGGAGGGGGGCCATGCCATGGCTGGGGCCATGCCGCAGCTTCTGGGAGTCGTGTGGAGCAGCCCCCGACCCTGCACCTCGGCTGGAGCGTGGGAGCAGGGCAAGTCCCAGACCCCACTCCCCAGCGGGAGCTCAAGGGCTGCCTTAAAACGGTGGGCTGGCCAGATCCGGCCTGTGGGCCATAGTTTGCTCACCCCTGTTCTAAAGGGTTCAAAGCTGCCTTCAATTACCTGCATTCACCTTCATTGACTTCCATGGAAGCGGTATGCTCTTAACTGTTATTACTTCCCTTGTAGTTCTGCTCCTAAAACCAATGATGTGTTTTCCAGAGTTTAACATATGTGATCTTTCAGTGCTTGCCCATAAGGAAAACCTGCACAATACCATCAAAAGGCAAGCCTGGGAACTTAAATGCGTAAGTCTGCTAAACACCAAAATCCATGGACTTAACAGGGATGCTGGCTCTATGGCTCCTTACAACAATTTATGACTCACCACACTGCCTGCTATCCTTAATTGCACACTCTAAAACTTTTATTTGGAATACCCTAATCCCCAATTGCCCTCTTCATTTCAAGTGAATGCCTCCTACATGCATTACTCCTTCTGCTTAACAATCTGTATTGTATTGCCCAACTTGTATTTAGCTCAGACTCTCTGCTTCTTCCCCCATATCTGAAGAAGAGTCCTGTGTAGCTCTAAGGGCTTGTCTACACTACAAAATTAGGTGGATTTACTGTCATTTAGATCAACCTACAGCCAATGCAGTAATTCAATCAACTGTTAGTGTCCACGCTACCCTCCTTCTGCTGGTGGAGTGCATCCTCACCTGGAGCGCTTACACCAACTGAAGCGGGGCACTGTGAAGCACTGACAGCTGAGTGTGGGGCATTGACAGCCACACGGGACTCACAGCGGGAGCTCCCCATCTGCCCAGCGGTGACAGCTCCAGCTGTGAGCTCCACATGGGCTCAATTTCACAGCACAGAGCCAACCAGCAGTGAAAGTGACATTTTTGTCAATTCCACATTGTGTTCCTGGGAGCTGGGAGCCCAAGGTCTCAGCGGGGACGCTGGGAAGCAGCCCAGCTGGAAGCAGGAAACTGGGGGAAAGCAGGGCCCCCAGCCGGGAGAGGGGAGCCTAGACAGCAGCCCACTGGGAGCGGGTCGTCGGGACCCCAGGGGCAGCTGGGCTCTAGCTGGAGCCCCTCATCTGCGCTAGGGTGAGGGCCTGAGCTGTGAGCCAGCTTCAGGGATCACAGCAGGGAACCTACCAGCCTTTCTTGTCAATTTCATGGTTCACACAGGGAGCTGTGAAATTGACAAGAATTTTAGTCAACAGCTGATATGAGTAGTATGGTGTCTACACAGACACTGTGTCACCCTAACTACACCGACATAAGCCTTACGCCTCTCGTGGGGGTGGAGTAGTTATGTCTGTGTAGTAGGGCACTTATACCGGCAGGAGCAAGGCTGTAGAGTAGACACTGTCATAGTTAGGTTAACATTAGCTGCCTTATGTCGACCTATCTCTGTAGTGTAGACCAAGTTTAAGGCTTGTACCTGCCACCAACAAAAGTTGGTACAATAAAAGATATGACCTCATCTGCCTAGGCTCTTTCATACCATTATTATTGTGTCAAGACGGAGAATATATAATTAAGACGGAGAATATATTATTGCCCTTATATAAATCGATGGTACGCCCACATCTTGAATACTGCGTACAGAGGTGGTCTCCTCATCTCAAAAAAGATATACTGGCACTAGAAAAGGTTCAGAAAAGGGCAACTACAATGTTTAAGGGTTTGGAACGGGTCCCATATGAGGAGAGATTAAAGAGGCTAGGACTTTTCAGCTTGGAAAAGAGGAGACTAAGTCTCTTCTGCAGGTCCTTATGTTTCCTTCTTGAATACTAGGTTATCTTCTCTGGGCTCATTGTTTCATTCATTCTGTTATCCAATTCCACAGTGTTCAGTTTACCCATCAATGTCCAGTCTCTTAAAGTATTATCTTAGGAGCAGGACTGGCTCCAGGCACCAGCGCAGCAAGCAGGTGCTTGGGGTGGTCAACGGAAAGGGGCAGCATGTACGGCTCTTCGGTGGCAATTCGACGGCGGGTCCCTCAGCCCCTCCCGGAGGGAAGGCCCTGCCGCCAAATTGCCACCGAAGAATGAAGTGGCGGCGGTGGAGCCGGCCCTGCTTAGGAGGTGCTGACCTTAACAATGCTTTTGTGAGGCCATCAGATGAAAACAACATAATGTTACTTTGCTCTTCCATAAGCAGCTTTCGTCAGAGGATCTCAAAACCCTAACAAACACTGATCACCTTTGTGTGACAGTATTCTTTCCATTTTACCGGCTGGTGAAACTGAGGTATAAAGAGGTTAAGCCCAAAATTCTTGCGTAGCCACAGAATATGAGTGTCTCGATTATTAGGCATCCAGTTAGACACATCTAGGGCTTGATTTTAGCAGTAGACAGTGGGAGGGCAGATGCTGATGTTTGTATCTTTAGCAATGCTGACTGAAGGTTAAGAGCCTGTTGCACCCTCAATTACATGCCCACAGCTCCTAATGAAGGTAAAATCAAGCCATAGGAGTCTTAAGTAGGGCACCCAGATTTAATGGGTTAAAGCTGTTAAAAACTTGGGTCCGGGTGAGTTACTCAATGTTGTGCAGCAAATCAGGGTCAGAACCATGTCTTCTAAAAAGTAGACCACCATGCTTTCTCTCCTGGACAGCTTCAAAATCTTGTAGGATGAAAATCCTTGGATAGCTATGACTTATGTTTCAGTTGTAACTATTTACTCTTTCTACTGAGCAAATGAATACTCAATACATATTCATGTGCAGATGGCAGGGGCTGATCTCTAGACCTTGCCAATACTTTGCAATTGAAAAAGTGTCAATGAAGATAATTGTCCAGCTGTAATAATGAAACCATTTTTCATAAATAGTTGTGTAAATTGCTGAATCAATACATTTTGACATCACATTTATGCGTTTTCAGTTTATATAACAGCAGTAATTATCATTTTAAAGGTAGCTAAATAACCTAATTAAGATCTTAAATAACATACATTTTGGGAGATTTATGAGATTTCTTTGCTACTTCGGGACCCCTAATCCAGTACACCAATGCAAAGATGGAGGAACTTGCACTGACATCAGTTACTCCAAATGCATGTACAGCTGGATATCAGAATCTGTTCCTTTTATCTTTATTGCCTTAAAGGGACTGTCGAGGTTATTTTGGAACCAACACTTTAGTTATTTTGAGGCTGTTATAATCTGATGAGATAAATTCTTCAATTGTTAAATACCTAGTGGCAAAAAGCAATACACACAGTATTAGGGCACTAAAAGTGATTTAACATTCAATACATTTGCCCTGTATCGTCTCTGCCTAAAGGAAAAGGACTATTTCCAGTAATTTAAAGATCATATATAAATTTTAGGGCATTATTTATTCAGACTACAACACAGTGCCTATAGTTTATATTTTCTGGGATAAAAATTCTACTTTTGTTGGTTTATTCCCATGAGTGCAAACACTGCAAACATGAGCCCATCACAAATTATAAGTAACTGTGCTTCTCAAACTCTTCATTTATTCATTTAATTAGGATCAGTACATTCACGCACATTATCAGGTGTAAGCATGCCTCATACAAAGTTATCCTATAATATTTTATTAGTTTTATCAGTATCAGCTCACTGAAAAAAAGTAACTCTGTCATTAATACGGTGGCCCAAACTGAATAAGTGATTTGTCACAAAATGTTTGAGTTTGAAACAAATCTTCTATTCAAATGAAGGTAAAATTACCATCATCAGCATGTGGAAAGCTGTCTGACCTTGGGCAAGTCACTGTCGCCAATTTTTAAAGAGTGGCCAGAGATAATGTATTGGGTGCTTTATTATTTTTTTTTTTTAGTGTTCCATTTTTTGTTGCCTGGGCCTCAGGATTGATTTCCAGAATATTGACTTCAACCATATTTCTGGATGTCCTGTGCTTTTAAATATGAGGCCAAAGGTGCCTGAAATTGGGCACCCAAAATCAGTGGATGGTTTTGAAAACAGATTCACCCACCCAGTCTCTTTGTGTCTCATTTCTGCATCTGAAAATGGGGGTATTTTCCTATTTCATGGGAGAGTTGTGAGGATAATCCATTATTGTCTGAGGTGCTTAGAAAGGCCCATGAATAAAAATAGGAGGATATTTGGACCACCATTCAGGCATTAATTAACCTGTTATGGCCCAAATGTTCTTTATTATGCACAAAACAATTTGGACACCAGTCAGGTTAAGTACAAGATTTGTTAGATTGAATGGGTGCATTGCCCCAATGTGGGGCTCTGGCTAAATGCCACAGTTTTTAGCACCATAGGTTAGTCAGTTTAGCGATTTGAAAAACCCTCTCCGGTGTATCTCATTCAATACTCAACCATGTCTGCAGGGTGAGCAAAAATAAAACTAATTTCTGAAGGGGATAATCCATTATTACATTTCTCTGAGGTTTGGGAAAAACTGAATTGACAGATGTGCCCACTAGAAGATGAATGATCTCTCTTCTATAGCAAGTAAAATGTGTCTTCCATGCCCATGCCTTCTCTCCACCTTCTCCAGCTCTATTTCTAGCCTTGTGTTCTTCTCTTTGGGCAAGATTTTACCAGTATGCTCTGGCTGTGTTGCCATAGCAGCTGGATGGATGAGTTGGGCTCAGTATACTTAAGGTTGTTCACCTTGTATTTATTTCTGCCTTTTGATAATGGTACTTCATATAGGCTTGTGCTTCATGTAAAAGTTTAATGTTCTGTGGAATGTTTCACTTATGATTCTATGATGATTCAAATATAATCTACAATAAAAACACTTTGTTAAATTTGGAAGGCCACTCTACACAGAAGCAAAATTTAACTTCCCTTTCCTACATTCAAGCCTCCATCCCCCTGCAGCGCCGAGGGCCCCATAGGAAGGGATCCTATGTGTAGCTCAGATGTGGAAGGGTAGGACAGGATTAGAAGGGGTCTAACTGGGAGATGCATATCTCCTGTGTGATGAAGAATTCAGATTGGTGACATCTCTGTACTCACAACTAGAGCCCTGCAAATCTGTGGATATCCACTTAATATCCACGGATATCTGCGGACCATGTTTGTGGATCAGATGCAGACAAAAATTTTGTATCCACCCAGGGCTCTATGCACAAGCATGCCAGTAGTGGGCTACGCTAGATGACCGCTGCGAAATTAGAAACAAAAGCATTATCCCAAAGGATTTTCCCACTCCCTTTCTAATGCACTCATCTATCAAAAGTACCAATTTCTAGTCCTGATGGTTCACAGAATATTAATCTTAAAGCTGTCCTTTGGCCAGGACTTTGGTCCAGGCAATACAATATAATTCAGGAGAGAAGGAAGGAAATGTTTGGGAGGCAGGTTGCTTGTTGTTGGAGAGCATTACTAATAGTCCCACAAGGATGGCTCAATATAGGGCTCAATAGAAATAGTCCCACAAGAATAAAATTGCAGGAGAGGCAGTTAAATTCCATTTATCTGTTGTTGTTTTTTAATCACATTGTTTAGCAATTTCCCACAGGATACTTTTATCATGTGTGATACTAGCATATACAGAATACCACATAATGTATACATTTTCTTTCATACTGACAGTAATATATTTCAATCCCTTTCTTTTTTTGTTGCTTTAATGATCAGTTTTACCTTGTGCCTGTGACCTCGGTGAGGCTGCTATGATCTGTTTAAACCAATTTAATTTGTTAAAGTGTTTTTGGCTGGTGGCTGTATAGAATTATATATATTGATTTTAAGTCTGCACATTGATTAAAAAGATTCTGGCAGTCAAATACTATTTGTTTTTTGTTTCTTCCTTACCTCAGATGCCAAAGGTTTTATCATTCTCAGTGTAGCACCTAAGCATTAGTCATCACAGATAACTATTTTAATGTCTCTTTACCTTGTTTCTATAGTGCCTGCTAGAAAATGGGCTGGAGGTAATTTTTTAACTGTTTTCTGGTTACAACTTCTATATGTGTAACCATTTGTTGCTATAAATCAACATTTATAT
This sequence comes from Trachemys scripta elegans, assembly GCF_013100865.1. NCBI lineage: Eukaryota > Metazoa > Chordata > Testudines > Emydidae > Trachemys > Trachemys scripta. The sequence goes on from NC_048308.1 coordinate 48,180,938, forward strand.
GGACAAATAATTGCTTGCCTCTCTGCCTAATTTGCTTAGACAAAGCCAATTTATGAATCAAAAGGTGGATTTGGGATGTGTAAATCAGGTTGTGCACATAAAAATAGGATTAGCTGGGTATTTCGGTACAATCTGTGTGCAGTCGCTACTTGGATTGTGTACTCTTTGGGCTGGGGACTGTCTTTTCATTGTGTATCCAATATCTCGTAGAACTGAACCCTGACTGGGATACTACCACAATACAATTCCTTCTCTTAGTCAATAGCTTGAAAAAAAGTTTGGCTAATGAAAGAGACATAGTGGAGTGGAAGTGCTGTACTCTGCCATGGCACTGGCATTTATTCCTGGGTGGTGAAATTATATGTTCATCTCTGTCATTTTACCTTCTTCAGAAGTTACCTTTCAAAATACCTGTCAATTGTTTGATACCAAAAGCTACTGCTTTGTTCTTTTTTTTTGGTTTGAGTCAGTGTTCACCTTGGCTCTTATATAATTTTCATCTAGCGATCTTAACGCATTTTACAAAGGAAGGTTAGAGTCATTATCCCCTTTATACAGATGAGAAAAGTGAAGTGTAGAGAGGTTAAATGAGCTGCCCATGGTTGTAGAGCAAGGAACAGAACCCAGGTCTTCTGACTGCCATTCAGTGCCCTATCAGCTACAGCAAGCGAAACTATCAATATTTAGGCCTGGTTCTTTCTTGTGTATATAGACTTTGTTGCTCTACATTCCTAAAGTTTGTAAATAATGCTTGTTGGACCATAGACTCGTAGAATAGAATCCTAGAATATCAGGGTTGGAAGGTACCTCAGGAGGTCCCAGCTTTGTTACTGGTTCACTGACTGACTTGACTTAACCTTTTTTGTGCATCTGTTTACTCATATGTAAATAAAGATAATAATGCTATATAGCTAGATATGAGAATGTTAGACCCTGAATAGAATACTAATTCTGTTATATCTGCTGAGTTGGAGCATTTAAATTATTTCCAGCAAACCAGAAAAGGAGAAAGGTGTTAAAGTAAGAAGAATGACATTATGGGGGCTAATGGTGAATGTTACTTTTTGGGGACATAAACAGGAGTGGCAGTAGGGTAGCAGAAACGAGGGGTGTTGAGTTGAAAAAGGGTTGCAAGAGTAGGGCGTGATGTGTGTTTGTGGGCATGGAGTGGGGCAGAAATGAGGAAAGTTAAGGAGTGGGCAGAAGTAATTGATCGGTGTAGGGTGACCAGATGTCCCGATTTTATAGGGACAGTCCCGATATTTGGGGATTTTTCTTATATAATGCCTATTACCCCCCACACTCTGTCCCAGTTTTTCATACTTGCTATCTGGACACCCTAGATCAGTGGGAGTTTGGGGGAAGGTTGTTTGAAACCAGTGATTGCATTACTGGACTCATGGCGAGGAGACTGTTGCCTCCCTCCATTTCTCAAACATTCAGAGACAATGTTTAGTCTGCTCTGGTGAAGTAATCAAAGTTAGAACAACATTTGGATTGGGTGTGTTGTATGTATCTACCAAATCAAGTGTGGATGTTTATCCAAGAGTTATTGAGAAGCAGAGTTCAAATGAATTGGAACTTTTGCTCTGAAATTATGTCAAGCATACTGTAGCTAGGGCAGATTTTACAGTTTTGGCTGAAATGCTATATGTTTCCTTCTAAAATTGGCTCAGCTGATGGAAAACTATAACTACAACAACATGTTTTAGTTATATTGGAGCTAGTCTGGGAGTAGAACACTTGGGAAGGATTTTTACTATCCTCCAGGGTTTCTTAGACATTTTCATAGTGTAGGCACATGTTAATAAGCAGATTTGTCTTGTGGACATCTCCCTTCCTGTCTGTGATTGTACACGCTGCCTTGCATTTATTCGCAATCACCAAATGCCCTTACTCAGATAAGTAATAGGAACATATTTAATGTATTTTAGCAGTCTCTTAATGTGATTTAGCAGATGAACATGAGGAGAACCAGTCCCATATGGCCAGCTACCATTTCACGGCACACCAGCATGTACTCCACAAACCACTAGTGATCCATGGATCACAGTCTGAGGATTGCTGCTGTGCCAACTTTGCAGTGTAAATAAGAGTGCAGCAAAAAGACAAAGAACCAGAGCTCTTCTCTGATGCTGATTCTGCTTCATCTTCTTTCACATACTTTACGCATTTAGATCTGTTGCTGTAATGTCAATGGCCTGTGTGTAATTTGTGCACCGGTTTATGTTTCAAAAGCACTTAAGAGTTCTTTGGGATGAAAAGTGATATATAATATGTTACTCTTGAAATCTAAGTGACAGCGTCTGTGAACGGTGCAGTGCAAATTAATTGTTGGCTTATAATTTGCCAGCAGCCAGCTATGTCAAATACTGTACTTGAGTAACTGTAAGACATTTAGAACTGTAGAACAAACAGGGAAAGAGAGAGGAGTCATTGATCCAGTAGCTCCCAAATCCACTGCACACACCCTGTCCATGCCTGAGCTCTACAGTCACTACTGTGGTCTCTCAAGAGAGCTTTATGGAGAGAGGCTGCTCCCTGTCTCTGCTCTTCCTGCGCTGTGGAGCCTCCTGACCTATTATGTGGATTCCAAAAATATGTAGGGGTGAGCATGCATTATAGCTGCTATCTTATCTATATCTATACCAGAGCCTCCTTTTCATCCTTTATTGCACCCCTCTTCCTGCAGGAGAGGGATGAGAGTATTAGCTCTGTGGTTTAGTCCCTTTCACCTGGGGTTTTGATTTTTGAGACTGTTTAAACTTTGTAGTGCCTAACTTAACAAACTATATTTGATTTAAGGTAAAGTCCTTACCACACTCTTCCAACAGCATTACTGACCAAAATCTTCAGGTCAGGATCCCGATCCCAAAGTCCAATGGCTGTTTCTTTTGTCATCTTAGGTGAAAAGATGGAGATGGACAGGGAGATAGATATCTTGGGGTGTTTGCCCCTCCCTTTTATAGTTCATCCCCCCTCAAAAGTGCTATCCTGCTAAGCATAAACATGCAGTCTAGTGAAGAAAGATGCTCTTTTCTTTCATCTGTGTGTGCTGAGATGCAGATGTTCTTTGTCTCCTTTCTTTTCTCTCTCATTGTCTGAGAACTCTGTTTACAGCTAATATGCAAATTGAGGTAACCACACATCCCTTTGTATAAGACCTCTTTGACCACTTTTGCCTTAATTGGTGCTACATGAGTTTGAACATGTGCCTTTAACATTATACAGAGTGGATTTCATAACTTTACACGCAACATTGCTGCATACATTTTCCCAGGATATTATTGACCAGTGAGTTATTAGTTGTCAAATGGTGCCTCACAAGGCATATTTTGTACAAAGATTATTACAATACCAGGTAGGAGGTGAATGCAGGGGTGCATTCACTCACAGGGGGGGCCGGCTCCAGGGTTTTGGCTGCCCCAAGCAGCCAAAACAAAAACAAAAACAAACAAACAAAAAAATCCGCGATTGCCATCTGCGGCGGCAGTTCGGCGGGAGGTCCTTCACTCCCAGGCGGAGTGAGGGACTGTCCGCCGAATTGCTGCCGAATACCTGGACGTGCCGCCCCTCTCCAGAGTGGCCGCCCCAAGCACCTGCTTGAGAAGCTGGTGCAAGGAGCCGGCCCTGGCTGTCATAATGATTAAATGGTGGATTAAAACAACTCTTCATATTTTGTAGCTGCAGAACACATTATTTTAATAAATGCTGAAGGTCATTTATGTATCTCAGTATTTCTGTGAAAGCATGATGGAAACAAGTAAGATGGATGAACATGATATACCACATACTTAATAAAATTGGCACATATGCAGCTTGGCAGTACAACAAGACATTCAAATGATTAAAATACTTCAGGCTCCACAACATAACACTATATTGGATTATGTACCTTTTAGAAAATTCTAACATAAAATGTGTTTCTGATCTACTATAGCATTGTGTGTGCAGTTATTCTTTTACTTGTACTAGAAAATAGCAACCATTACTCATTGGTACTATAATTATTGTTTTATGGAAATTATTAAGGTTTACAGGTATAAGAGCAATGGAGATTAAAAAGCAGAATTTAGTAGGGCTGTCTGTAACACTAGAAAGAAAGGAAGTCAAGTAGTAACTGAGAGAGAATAAAATTGACAATGATTTTGAAGTGATCTACTCGGCTTCTTTTTTTCTTTTGTTTTTTAACAAGACTAGGTAAAGAAAAGGGAGAAAGTATTGGTGCCCTTCTTATTTTCTGTTGCTAAAAAGCAGGCAAGGGAATGCTTGGAATGGTCAAACTGTACAAATCAGCAGGTCTGAATGATATGCATTGTAAGTTGTTAAGGGAATTAATTAGTTAATGAACTTACTAAACCACTGGCAATTATTCTGAAATGTTATGGACAGCTGCAGAAGCCTGCAGGATGGAAATAAATGTGGTATCAGTGTTGGAAAGAGAACATTTTTTGTTCAGTGCATATAACTTCAATCTCTAGTAAAATAAATATTATGAGAGAATGTGTGAACACCTGGGGCTAAACCTGAAGTTTTTCCTTAATCTTTACTCAGGAAAACCCCTTGTGATTTCTTAGTAAGGAGAAAGGCATTTGCCTAGTCTTCAGTGAAAACGTTCGCATGCTTAAAGTTAGGCACAACCTTAAGAATCAGGGCCATAGCGAGACTTCAGGATTTGATCGTGAGGAGTTAATAAAACTGTGATTAATAAATATTAAGTGAGACATAGAATTCACTGTGATGGCGAAACATTGAAAGCCGTAGGAACAATAGTAAACATCCAGTTATTGTAGATATGAGTTTGCAGTGCAACATGGAGGCAAAAAAAGGCCCAAGTGTGATTTTGGTCTTCATATAGTATGCAGAGTTGTTTCATGGATTAGGAAGGTAATTATACAGCATTGATTAGATGACAACTTTATTATGCAGAGGTCTAGGTGTGACATACCAGGGAACAATCCAGACTAATTAGCTACTGTGTTACCCCTGCCCTGAAACCTTGGGTGCCTTACAATGCTTTGCTGAAGCACCTCCCATGTGGACCGCTCACAATAACCTGTCAGCATGCAGTCCACAGCCTGAGTATCTATGTGCTACTGCAGCCAAACCAGTCTTGGTTATACTGCTGGGTGACCCCAACACATCCCAGATATTCTCCAAGAAATGTATGTCCTGTACTGCCCAGCATTCTCCTGGACAGGACAAATGATATTAGGTCATTTATTTCTTTAATAGAAATAATATGTATACAACTTGTCACCCCAAATGGAGTTTCCCAGACACTTCAATTTAAACACACTGGATTAGATAAAACAATAAAACAAGTTTATTAACTACAAAGAGATTTTAAGTGAATACAAGTAATGAGGCATAAAAGCCAGATATGGTTACAAAAAAAATAAAGATAAAACACTACTGGTGCCTAATTTAACAAACTGTTTTTTCACCACATGTTTTCAGCACTCTTACTGGCCAAACTTCTTAGGTCAGGACCCCTCCCTCAGTCCAATGGCTACTTTCTTTTTGTTTCTTTGAGTACAGTGGGCGGGGGGAGGGGGTGACTTTGGCATGTCTGTCCCTTCTTTTTATAGTTCTGTCTCCACTTCGAGAACCATTCCAGCTGGGAGCAAGGCTACAGGCTGTCTGTATGGAAAGGAACTCCATGCTATTTCTTTGCTAAGATGTAGGTTTTTTGGCCCCCGCCCCCGCTCCTACCAAAGAATGGTCACTTAACAGGTAATGGGCATCACCCTTATTTACACTTGGGGCAGCTCTATGTATTTTGCTGTCCCAAGCACAGCAGTGAGGCAGCCTTCGGCGGCATGCCTGCGGGAGGTCCACCGGTTCGGCGCCTTCAGCGTACCCGCTGCCAAATTGCCGCCGAAGCCGCAGGACCGGCGGACCTCCCGCAGGCATGCTGCTGAAGGCTGCCTGACTGCCACCCTGATAGTAACTGGCAGGCTGCATCCCGCGGCTGGCCGCCTCCCGCGGCTGGCCGCCCCAGGCACGCGCTTGGTGTGCTCATGACTGGGGCCGCCCCGTTTACACCAGACTGGAGCGTCCGCTTACCCTTTGTCTCTGAGAAACTGGTTTGGCCACTCCCCAGGCTTCTCTGGAAAACATACTTTTAGTCATGATCTCAGCTTATGTTTATAACTTCACATATAACACTGCTACATGCTTGTTGCCAGGATTTTATTGACCATGAGTTTTTAAATACCTCACAAGACATGCCTTGTACAAAAATTGTTACAGTGGTGTGTAGGGTGTGAACATGGGAGTATATTCTGTCACACTAGGCATCTCACTACCTGAAATATTTTGACACATTGAGAGAATTCAGAGAACAGCAGCTGGTATAAAGAAAGGTTTGGAAGAATGACTTATCAGCAGAAGCTACAAAAATGAAATGTATCAATAAGGGTAGAGGAGAGTGTTTGTTTGATGAGCATCCATAAATATCTCAAAGATTTACAATCTCGTGGAGGGAGGAAAATTGTGTAGGGTGGTGGAAAAAACTCTCTCTGTCTCTTTGCCAGATTACACATTTGCCTGTTAAAATTAGCAAGGGTGGGAAAATACTCTGTGTGATTGGTCTCCCAGAGATTCCTTCACCTGGGTCTATCAGAGAAAACTAGCTTGACCTCCCGATTATGAAAGAGGTTGTGGAGCCATTCTGAAGAGCCTGTAGATCCCTGGAGATTTGTGTAGGCCATGGGGATCCACAGGAACTCACTGCCAACTCTTACTTATGTTTGGTGGTACCTTACTCTGCAGATAGTCCCCTTGACTTTATATGGAGTTAAGATACTACTCATTGGAAGCAGGAACATCACAGTTTGGCCCATGACTATTATAGTCAGTTGTTCTGACCTTGAACTATCAAAATGTGCATTCTGTATTAGCACAGTTGCTTGATTACTGTAGCTCCATGGTCTAATGCTGGGGTTGGCAACGTTTGGCACGTGGCTCATCAGGGTAAGCACCCTAGTGGGCCGGGACAGTTTATTTACCTACTGACGCGGCAGGTTTGGCCGATCACGGCCCCCACTGGCCGCGGTTCGCCGTCCTGGGCCAATGGGGGCGGCGGGAAGCTGCAGCCAGCACATCGCTCGCCCGCGCCGCTTCTCGCCGCCCTCATTGGCCAGGGACAGCGAACCGTGGTGAGTGGGGGCTGCGATCAGCCAAACCTGCCGCATCAGCAGGTAAATAAACTGGCCCGGTCCCCCGGGGTGCTTACCCTGGCGAGCCGCATGCCAAACTTTGCCGACCCCTGGTCTAATGGAAACATTTAAGCTCTAAGCTGAATATGATGGGTAAAAAAATTAATGATAATGAGATCTCTTAGGAGTAGTCTCCCAAGAGAAAGTGTGAAACCCTTGTTGGTAAGGATATTTGAAACTATACTGGAAATAGATATATTAGGGAATGCTCTTGTTGGAAACAATCCTGCATTGATGGAGAGAAGACTCAGTAACCTAACAGGTTTTTACCAACTTGTTTAATTACATGAAAAATAGGAACAGATGTAAAACTGCAATCCATAATTTATTACCTAGTAATACATAGATAATAAATGTATATGACTTAGACACTTTAAAAATTGAACGTATATTGATTCTTATACACATTCTAGTCTCATCACGCTTTACAGATATAGGCCCTTATTCTGTATGCTAAATGTCCTTTAAACCAATCTGACAGTGCAAATACTTTTCCCCCCCTCACCTTAAAGCCCCTTTATGCTTTGGTGTAACAGAGAATTGGTGTAACAAAATTAAGTCAACTTAGTGTAGTCTATGGACTAGTATTAGATGGTGTAATGTATTTTGGATGGAATATTTATGTGATAAAAGTTTACATATGTTCACAAGTTGCAGATGCAGTGACATTCTGTTTTCTCTTGCCCATTATCTTCTGGTAAAGACTGTCTTTGATGTTTATGATTCTCCTCAAAGTGCAAGCTGTTTACTCAAAATGTCTTGACCATCTTTATTTTCTGTTTTCAATGTAAATCTACAAAACCCTTTTTTGTTGAATCTTTTGGAAATGCTATATACTTCAGTCATGAAGGCTTAAACAGATTCTGTGTGGAACTAAGGCCAGAATATATTGTAGCTGGAAATGACTGTGTTTCTGCCTATACTTCCACCAGTCTGGACTTCTAATCAACTTTTAAATGCAGAAGGATTTGTGGCCCAATTCTGCATATGCTGTACATCTAACTCCCAATGAAGCTAATGTGAATGTTAGCTGTGCAAATAATGCATGATCAGACCCTTATTTTCTATAATGAACAGTCCTTTTGTTTATCTGAGGGATTTGTGCACAAGGAAGCCACAGGAAAAAAATATCTGGATTCAAACTTCCTTTTAAAAGCTGCAAGTCTGTAGCTTCTGGCATTTTTGTTTGATGACTAAGAATTCTGATGCTACAGAGGTCTATTAAAAATGTCTAGCATGAAGTACATTTGATGCCTTAAGCTATTTATATCAGTCTTTTTAAAATGAGAAAATAACCAGCATAATAAAAATAATTTCTGTGCTTTGTTACAGCATTAGCTCTTACCTGACATTTTTCATTGTTTCTCTCTCCCTTCACAGTGCATTGGAAGCTACAAAGCAGAAACGATACAAGTTGAAAGATGTTGACAAATGAGTGATATGCGATCAAGTGTCTGTTGTGCCCCTGGCCAAGAAATTTTAAAATACTAGGGTAAGGTTTGTATTTAACTTTATTTCCTTTGCAAGTCAACTGCTTTATGTAGTAAGTGTATAGGTCTGTTGGCTCACATTAGGTGAAATGATTTTGTCAGTCAACAGTTGAGAAGTAAAACGGATAATGCTTAACTTATTTCATTCAAATATAGATGAACTCTAATATCTACTAGTTCATTTCTGAGTTGATTGGTGACTTTGAAAGCGATGCTGATCACTTTTGCTAAACATTGGTCTCAACAACTTAAAAAAAGTAAGTATAATAGAAAGCAATTCAAAATTCCATAAAGAGTAGTAAGAAATAATGTGTGAAATCCTGAATTCACTGAAGTCACTGGAAACCTCCTCCTCCATTGACTTGAGTGGGTCCAGAATTTCACCCAGTGAACCAAATTCTAAGCCCCACTATAACTGCTTTGTGCTGCTAGTTGGCTTAATGCCACCTTTGCCTCCCCCTGAGCGGATGTAGCCCAGATTCTGATCCAGCATGTTCATATGTAAGTATTTATTAAAATTTTAGTGCTGTATTTTCAGTGTTATTTTGCATGACAAGGTCCATAAGAAAATCACTAGGCCAAATTCTTCCTTTGGATACAACTGTACAAGTCTCATTTAAGACAGACAGTTGTGCATGAGTAGATGAGGGCTGTCTTTGCTCCACTAGTCCAGTTCTACTTTAGCTGAAGTCCGTAGCAAAACTCCTCTTGATTTCAGTGGCAGGAGAGTCACGCACAATAGCACTGAAAATCCAGAACTTAAATTTTAATAAATACTTTCCTATGAACATGCTGGATCTGATTCTGGGCTGTATCAGCTCATGGGGAGGCAAAGGCGGCATTAAGCTTTTCTTCCACCATAACATTTACACTGGGGAAGAGGTAGAGGGATGACCAAAAAGAATAGAGAGCTTCCTCAATGCCCCTTGCCATACTGAAGATAAAATGTTAAGCTTCCTTAATGTGTTTGGCTTTGAACATTTGTTTAGAAGTTTCAAGAGAGAATGTTGCATATCACAGTCCCTGAAAGATAACCTAGAAATTACATTCTGCAATGAAATACTTTTGTTTTTATAACTTAAAATTGAAGTGGGTGAACTTTCAAATTTGGATACAGGGAGTTGTTCAAAAAACATCTGTTAGTTGGAAAGAAACAATAAATGTTAATGTATCATTATCTCTTAGATTGTACAAGCTGGCATTTTCCATGATCAAACATTGATAAAAGTTGTATACCTACTCAGGATCAAGGAAAGAAACATAAAATTAATGAAATGGTGCTTGAAAATATGAATTTAGTAGATGGCTGAGAGCTAAATTGTGTTGACCCTATTCATGTATCATAGTACAAAATGGAAATCATCATTTGTGTTGAGCAAACCTCTAAATTTGCCTGAGGGCTGCTTATTGTAATACGTTTCAGACTGTTGCCTTACCCAGAAAGATGTTATTGACCCTATCACAGAGAAGTCATCATGGCAGCAATCTGGAGCCACTGACTTTCAATGACTCTAAACCTTTGGCCTACCCTCATGGAACAGTGGTTTCTCACCTGGAGGGGGCTGGAGATTCCCAACTTGAGCATATGGCACAGAAGAGAGACCCTACTGAAGAACAGGATTCTGTACTGTGCAGAGGGGACCTAACATAGCTGCATGTAGGATGGTCTTGCAGGAGAGGACAAGAGGGACTCTGACCAGCCTGAAATGCTGACAAACCTTGGACTCATGTAAGGAGTGAGATCAAACTAGGGGAGGGAGCATTTGAGGACCTTGGATTATTTTCAAATATCTGAACCTCCAACTGCTTTTTAAAAAATAGGTCACAATGATTAAGAAATTCCTTTTGCTAAGCCGGTATTCCTTACTTTCCTGACATGTTGTCCCCAGAGGGGTTAACTAGAAGACCAGGATGCTCACAGCCTAGGTGGAGTTCTGGAGGATGGTGTGAAAGCAACTGGGTGTTTCAAGAGGTCTCACACATTGATTTTGGGATCTAGACTGGCTGTGCATCAATGCCCCATATCCCAAAGATGGATGTCAGAGAAGAGTTCTGAACCTGAGGGTATGCCCTATAGAGCCCCAGAGCTAGAAACAGTGACTAGACTTTACCCTGACCAGTTTGGAGGCTTGTGGGACCCAATATCTGGGACAACTTGCAACAGAGTGGTGACCATATAGTGGGGTTCTGGGGCACATTACACTGCTCTACAGCCAAAATGCTTCTGAAATAAATGAAGTCAAACTTTACTAATTCTGGGTCACTGAGAACGAAAATGATGCTTAAAATTGTTGATTGGCTCTAGTTTTCAAGATATGCTATTGGGTCAGTATATACGACCCTTGACTTGGGAATGGCGGACGATAAGTGAGTTATAAAGGGAAGGGATCTCAATTTAAACCAGAAATGACTAAAATACATCTTTGACTGGATCTATGAATAAATCTATGACTGGGTTTGGACAGTACTTGCTTTTTAGGCACAACAATGAATGATGCAATCTGAAGCTGGTATTGCGTCATACATGATATGAATTGCATCATCTTATTCCTAGAAGTCATGGATGATGCAATCAAAACGAAGCTTACATCACTCTGCTGAACAAATTGCCCTATATCAGCTCTAGAAATCCTCCAGTGTCGTGCTTTCTTATTTGTCTGTGTTTGATTTTGCAAAGGGACACATTTCTGTTTAGCCAAAGTGAGCAGAGATGCCTCGTACTTGTGTGAACAGTGCAGATAACTTCTGCTATGTTTGTGGTGAAGTGACTTTTGCATCACAAAAGCGCAGTATAACCATTATAGTTAAGAAAGCCTATCACCTTTATTTTGGCTGCAAAATTGGAGATCAGGACAAGAGGTGGGCCCCACACATATGCTGCAACACTAGTGCAACAAATCTTCACCAGTGGTTGAACAGGAAAAGGAAATCTATGCCTTTTGCAGTGCCAGTGATTTGGAGAGAGCCAACAGATCATACCAGCAATTGTTACTTCTGCATGGTGCCTCCAGTTGGGAAAGGTGTGTCATAGAAGAAAAAGAGGACTGTGCATTATCCAAACATTCCATCAGCTATACGCCCAGTACCCCACAGAGAAGGACTGCGGGTTCCTGATGCACCGGAATCATTCTCACTTGAGTCAGAGGAGGAAGAGGATGAAACTTCTGGTCCTGAACCATCAATGTCACAGGACCCACATTTTCTCCCATCCTCCTCCTCTGAACTACACCTCATAACACAAGGTGAACTGAATGACCTTGTCAGGGATTTGGAACTACCCAGGAGTAAGGCAGAGCTGTTGAGCTCCAGACTACAGCAGTGGAATCTCCTTTCAGGTGATATTAGGGTTTCCATGTTCCATGACCGTCAAAAGGATCTTGTCCCATTCTTCTTCATGGAAGGTGATCTTGTAGCCTGCAACAACATTGATGGTGTGATGGCAGCCCTCAACATCGTTCACGATCCAGATGAGTGGAGACTGTTCATTGATTCATCGAAGACGAGTCTTAAAGCTGTTTTACTGCATAATGGCAATGTTTTGCCATCAATTCCAGTTGGTCATGCAGTCCATATGAAGGAAACCTATGACAACATGAAACAACTTTTGAGGTGCATAAACTATGACTAACATCAGTGGCAGCTTTGTGGCGATTTGAAGGTTGTTGCTCTCTTGCTTGGTCTGCAGACTGGATACACAAAGTACTGCTGTTTTCTCTGCGAATGGGATAGTCGTGCAAGAGATTCCCACTACATCAAGAAAGATTGGCCACTCCGACAATCATTGGAGCCTGGGTAGAAAAGTGTTCAGCATCCACCACTTGTTGAATCAAGGAAGATTTTGTTACCACCCTTACACATCAAGCTGGGTCTGATGAAGAACTTTGTCAAGGCCATTGACAAAACACAAGCAGCTTTCAAGTACCTCCGTGGAAAATTTCCAAGGTTAAGTGAAGCTAAGATAAAGGAAGGTGTCTTTGTTGGTCCTCAGATTCGTGAACTTCTTCGAGATGATGCATTTGACCATGCCTTCCAGTTAGTGGTAATAAATTTTCTCGGAAACAACAAGGCAGACAACTACAGGTTGTTGGTGGAAAACCTTCTCAAGGCATACAAAAGCCTTGGTTGCAACATGTCACTAAAGATACATTTTTTGCACTCTCATCTAGATTTTTTTCCACCGAACTGCGGAGCAGTGAGTGACGAGCACGGCGAGTGATTTCACCAGGACATTGCAGCAATGGAGAAACGCTATCAGGGCAAATGGAGCCCATCAATGCTTGCAGACTATTGCTGGACAGTGACAAGAGATGCTCCATTTAATGAATACAAGAGACAAGCCAAGAAGCGCCGAGTAGACACTGAATAGGACTAAACTATGTACATAATAGTTTTTTGCCTTTTGTTTCATAATAAATTTAGTTATATAACCCTTTTGCTGATTTTTGAAGTGTTACATAAACTGGACAGGTGAAATATTATCATGTAAAGCAACCATAAACACATGAAAAGACCTAGGTTTACAATTTATGATTAAAACTCTACTATCTACACAATATAAATAGACATAAAATGTAAAAACTTAAATATCTTAGAAACAGTAGCCAATCAGTTGTTTTAATTGTCATATTTGAATTCAGCACATCAAAATACATAATAAATAGCACATTTTATCTCTGAAGCAGACGACTTCTCAAAAATTGTAGACCAGTGTTATAAGTCTTCTCACATATGTAAAGCGGACAGGATTTGGCTTTGAACATATTAAATCAGCATAGGGCGATGCTTGAGAATAATTGTTCAGTACTGACTAAGTTATAGTGTATTTGTTTTTGTTTTACACAAGGGGAATATACTTTATGTAAATAAGATTTTTTTCTCAAACTTCAAATTATAGTATACAAACATATTCAGATTTGATGCATCATAATTTCTTTGCGATAATCTCTGATCAGTGAATGAAGCAATGGAAAGCTAAAGGTAATAAACTGATCTCAACTCTCTCTCAGGCTGTGACAATCTAGAAGTATAATGCTGCATGTCAGTACTTTCCATTATCCGTGATAGAGTTTAAAAGAATGATTAAGATGTGTTTATATTGTATGCTATTGTCATGCATAGCATAAAAAAATTAGTATAACTTGATGACAAACTATTTTAAAGGTGCTTCAAATTCTACGGAGACTATTGTAGTATGTTTCCCTTTGATTTTCAAAATGATGTTGCTTAAATTGTCTGTAAAATAATCTGTAGGCACATCCTGGATGCTGTTAATATTTGTCAAAGCTATCTTTGATCAGCTGGTAAACCTCCTTAATTCTTTGACTGAGATTTCCCCTTACTGTCACTTTGCATCATACCACTTTAGTTATTCCTCCCCACAGTATCCTTAGTCCCAGAAATGCCTCCCCAGCCATATTCCTCCCATATTAAACCTCCCCAACCCAGTTCCTGCCCTCTGGGTTTTCAGCCTGCAGGCTGTCTGCGGATTACTGGTTGAGACAGCAATCTCTATCCTCCTCTTTTTCCCCTATGCCTCCTTTGCCGTGCTCCCCAGCCCTGCATCTGACTGTGCCATTCTTCAGACAGGAAATCACTGATGGTTCAGCAAGTGATGTTCTCTCTGGCAAATCACAGGTGAAAGTTTCCCCACAACATAACCCCTTCCCACAGACCCCAACTTCCCATTCAAAAGCAAACCCTATAGGCGCAACCTTCTTCCCAACCCTACTACTTACATTTTCAGTCAACATCTGCTGGGGTGAGCAGCTTGTCCTTTGCTTGCTTTTTCACTCTGTTGGAAGATGTTGGGGGAGAATCACGATCTTTGAGGGGGAGGGGCTGCTGTTTGTGATGCACCTGCAGACACAGTCTGTCAGCATGGGTGGTGAGGAATATGAGAGAACTGACTTTGACAGGCTCACTCATCTGCCTCACCCACCCATAGTGGATAGTAAATTGGATAGTTTCTAATTTTAAAAGAAAAACATGGATTAAGGCAACAAATGTCCATTTTAATTTAAAAAATAGGCTTTCAGATAGACCTTGTGTCATCAAATGATCCAGTTCCTATTTGCCCTGGCTCTTTAGCCTTTGTCAAAGACTTTATACGTTGTTTTATTGAAGAGATGGGGCTAGAAGTCACTGCCTCCACTTACACCAGCCTTGTATTTGGCCAAGAAAACTATTGTCAAAATTCTTTGCTTACTTTGTGTTTTGATTTTAGTGTGAATTTATGGAAACAACTTTGTACTGCATTAGGAAATGCTGTTTACTTATAACCCAGTCATGAAAGTTTATGGATTACTGATGAAAGACAGTAGTGGCCTGCTTTTCAAAAGTGGAGAGCTCCCACACATCCCACTAAAGTCAACAGCAACTACATGTGCTCAGTCTGATAGAGTGGGACATGCCTCTAGCAGATTGTGAACTCCATTTTCTATTGTCTTTCTTTTTGTGCCCTCTGTTATGTGTGCAAACTGCCATATTGTGTTCTGAGTTGACAAGGTCAGTCCATTTCAGACACAGCCCTGCCAGGGAGGGATGTGGGATACCTCAGAGAGGACTATCAGTGAGAGAGCCATCAAAGAACCATCACGAGTATAAGGAACTGGAGACTTGAGAGGGATGAGGCATTTGTTTTGGTGTCTAAGGTAGCTGGTCTGTGGACCACCACAGCCCAAGAAAGGGTGGCAGACACAAGGTCTAGCCCAGGGAGGGTACCTTAGAGACCCGGAGCTAGGGGCAACAACCCCACTCTGATTAGACCTGGTTTGATTAGGAGCACATGGGATTCACCAGTTGGGTCCATTCATAACAGATTGGTATCCTTCCAGAGACGGGGGTTGGGCCAGGTTGTGATAGTTAGCACCTTTAAAAATCAGGCCACCTAGATATTGTTTAGCTGGAAACAACTTTGTAGACATTTTATAGGAAAAGGAAAAGAAATATCTAGGTTCAAAACAGCTGCAGGTCTGCTCAGTGTGAAAGCATAAATTAATATGTTGCACTGTTTCTTGGCACCCACTGAAGAGTGAAAAAATACCATCCCCTCACAGAACATTGCATGGGGCAGTATAGACGTTAGGGGCTATTGGGCTGATGGGGAAGCTGGTTTCTGAGAGGCGCTTCTAATTGGAGAGATGGGGGCTGAGGCAGACTAGAAGCCAGGGTCTGTGGTGTATGGGGAAGGAGCTGTGGCCTGGGAGCAAAGGGAAAAAATCTGCTCTTTCCTGCTAGTTATAGCTTGGGCTCCCTGGGTGAGTCAGTGCTGGCTGTTTCCTCTCTCCCTCCTGCCCTGGACTTTGAGAGTATTTATTCCTTGAAGGAGAATAACCTCTGATTGGGCCCCCTCCTGTGCCTTTAGAGCAGGGGTGGGCAAACTTTTTGGCCTGAGGGCCACATCTGGGTATGGAAATTGTATGGCGGGCCATGCATGCTAACAAAATTGGGGGTTGGGGTGCGGGAGGGGGTGAGAGCTCTGGCTGGGGGTGTGGGCTCTGGGGTGGAGCCAGAAATGAGGAGTTCAAGGTGTTTGAGGGTATTGGGGTGAGGGGCAAGGGGTGAGAGCTCCAGCTGGGGGTGCAGGCTCTGGGGTGGGGCTGAGAATGAGGGTGTAGGAGGGTGCTCCAGGCTGGGACTGAGGTATTTGGAGGACGGGAGGGCGATTATGGCTCGGGCAGGAGGTTGGGGCACAAAAGTGCGTCAGGGGTGCAGATTACAGGCAACGCTTACCTCAAGCAGCTTCTGGAAACAGCGGCATGTCCCACCTCTGGCTTCTACGTGGAGGCGACTCTGCACGCTGCCCCAGCTGCAGCACCATGGCCAATGGGAGCTGCGGGGGTGGCGATTGGGGCAGGGGCAGCATGCGGAGCCCCCTGCCTGCCCCTATGCATAGGAGCTGGACAGGGGACATGCATGCAGAGAGCGGGGCAAGCCCCTGACCCCACTACCCGGCGGGAGCTCAAGGGCCAGATTAAAATGTCTGATGGGCCAGATGAGACCCCCAGGCCATAGTTTCCCCATCCTTCCTTTAGAGGAAGGGGTTACAAGGCTTCACACAGCCCCTTCCTACCGGGGCTGGGAGACAAGGCAGGTAGACACAACATTAGAGAAAAATTTAATTAACATGATATCTAGAACTTTTTTTGCAAGTAGATTCATTTAGTGCTGAGAAGCCGCTTTACTTAAGATGATTAGGCACAAATTCCAATGTAGATTTTACTGATTTGTTATAGGCTTATGTAGTACTTAGACTTGGAAATTTCAAGCCAGAGCTGTTGTCTCATTTTTTAAAAGTCTGTTTTTGAAATCCATCAAGGTAGGTTTGTTTTTTGGTGACTAGAAGACTTTAATATCATGGGAAGCAAGAATATACAAAAAAAATCCTCACCTGTAACATTACAATAGAGTTTATAGAAAGGCACAGTG
Organism: Trachemys scripta elegans; assembly: GCF_013100865.1. Classification (NCBI taxonomy): domain Eukaryota; kingdom Metazoa; phylum Chordata; order Testudines; family Emydidae; genus Trachemys; species Trachemys scripta. Next base: position 48,198,078 of record NC_048308.1, read on the forward strand.
AATTGATGTATTTTTTTAAAAAATATTATACATCTTGGAGAGAGAAGTTTAATTGCGAGTGTGTGCGTGTGCGGGGGAGGGTGCGGGTGTGGGGGGAATTCTTTCTTTATGCTGAATAGCACCTTATTCCACAAGTTGTCCCATTGAAGTCCTTGTTATTTAACATATGTAAAGAGATTACAGTTTGGCTCTTTATAATGAAACACATGTTTAAACTAGGGGTAACTAGTGTAATGCTTTATGACTGTATTTGTAATAAGCTGACGATAATTGCTGTAAGGGTCTATAGTAAGTCTGAAACGCTTAAAGTCTTGTAATTTCACATTGGCTACAGCGAGTTGTAATAGTTCAGTGGAAGTTCACAGCTTTCCTGTTTTCTGCTGGAGAGATGTAAAATTTATTTTTACTGCTGTAATAGTTTACAGTGGGGCTCTGGTACGCCTGATCGGTTTCAGCTGGAGAACACTATTGACTTTTCAGTGCCTCTGGTTTGGTTAATTTTAGCTACAGAACTCCTGCCTTTCTGGCACTTGATGTGCTCACTGACAGGTCGTTATTCTAGCAGTGGACCCCTGAGGATATGATTTAAAAGGGAAGGATTCCTAATGAAGGGCCATGCTTCAGCTAATGCACAACATCACTTAAACAATGATTGTGTCGGAGAAAAACAAAGTTCTCACTCTCGGGGTGGGTCCAGCATGTACCAAAATCTACAGTAGTGGACTCTGAGATGTTGGAAAACCGAGGGCTTGTCTACACTTACAGCACTGCAGTGGCGTAGCTGCACCAATACAGCTGCGCTGCTGTAGCATTTAGTGAAAACTTCACCTACACCAATGGAAGAGCTTCTCCCATTGGTGGTTGTACTCCACCTCCCTGAGAGGCAGTAGCTTTGCCAATGGGAGAAGCCCTCCCGTTGACAGCACTGTCTACACCAGAGGTTAGATCAGTATAACTGTGTCACTCGAGGGTGTGCATTTTCCACACCCCAATTGATATAGTTATACTGATGTAAGTTGGAAGTGTAGAAGACCAAGTCTGAGGTTGTGATACCGCAAATCATTACTTACTCCAAATAAGTGGTCTTTTTACACTCCAGTAAGAGGTCACTGGGATTACTTGTGAGCTTGGGTATTCATGATAAGGCTCTGAATATCTCAAGAAAGATACAGCAACCTTTAAATTAAATGAAAAATCAAATATATATAATCTAACATGGCCTGTAAGTGCTTTATTTATTTGTTTGGTTTTCGTATTACATTATATATTATATTTTATATTATTTATATTATATATTATATAATATAAAAACCAAACAAATAAATAAAGCACTTACAGGCCATGTTATATATGTATACAAAGTTAAGAAATGCCAAAGTTGTTGCCATAATATTTATTTGCTTACATTGCATGCAATGTAGGTGTTTAATGACCTATTCAAATCAAAACACAAATATTACATATGTGCCATGAGAGAGTGTTAATGAACCTTGGCTTTTGCATTTACTAATTTTGCATTTAATGTAACCTTAATGTTGCATTAACTTTGGTTATTTAAAGAAAACAGGATTAAAAATCATAACAAAATTTCCTGTACATGATGACATTTAAATAGCCCCACCAGGCTTTTTGAAATTGAGCTCTGGAGAGTTGCACTCACAGTTCTCCATTCTCCGCAAGATACGGGAAAGGTAAATTAACACCCAGGCTGCTGTTCCTTGACTAAACCATCACTGAACCCCAGCACTTCACCTAAATAAAACCCTTAAAGAATCTTTTATATAGGTTAAGTGAAATTCCTCCTGTGAACATGCTATAAAATAAATGAGCCATATAGATTCCTAGTGCAACTTTTTATATATTTTTAAAAAGTTGAATGAGGGATAAATTTGGTCCAATGTTTGGTCCAACGTTTAGCTGTTCTAAATTAAAATTAAATTGAGTAATTGACAGTCATAACTGGGTTAAAATAAGTGGCTACAGTAATTTAATAAAGAATGAATCAGTCTGGCAAATACTGTCCAAATTAACTATTTTTTAAATATAGGTGCATTTTAGTATGATTAAGCCAAAATGGTAATGAGTGTGATAGATAATTGATGTATTAATTCATAATTTAATTGTTGGGTTATGATGCTTGTGGTGTATTGTAATTAGTAATTGTTAATTATAATTATTGACTATTTATGAGAGAAACAACTTTCTTTACAGGAGTATAAAATTGCCCGCGCAGATTAATAATAACCTAATGTTAATAAAATATCCAAACTCTAATTGATAAGTAGAAATGGTAAATGTATCTCTTACAGACTTTTTGGGTAAAAAATTCAAAATTCATAGATGTTTAAGACCAGAAGTGTTCATTATGATAGTTTAGTCTGACGTCCTGCATAACACAGGCCATAGAATTTCACCAGGTGATTCCTGCATCAAGCCCATAACATCGGATTTGAGCTAGAGCATATGCTTTAGAAAGATGTCCAATCTATTTAATGACTGCAAGTGACAGATAATCCATTATATCCCTAGGTAAATATTTCCAATAGTTAATTATACCCTCGCTGTTAAAAATGTGCACCTTATTTCTAGCTGTGTTGACTTTCAGTGAGATTTAGCCTAAGTGGCTAAGTCACTTAGTGCTTCTTAAAATGTTACCCTTTAACCTGTCTGTGATGTTCTTTGCAAAACAAGTAGGTTGCAATGCTGATGCCTTTTGGGAGAATGCAGAAATAAGACTGCACTCTAGTAATTTTTTTTTTTAGGCTGAAGTTGCAGTACCTATAAGTCCAGAAGATTTGTTATTACTAATATCCTAAATAATCATAAGGACTGGGGCACCCTTCCTGTGCCCTGGACATCCACAGGAGAGGGAGTTGGACTACACCAAGATCTTACCTGGCTACTGGTGTCACAGTGCCCAAGTGCTCTGTCACTACCCTTCCCTATGAATAACCAGTATACAGCTAATCACCTCTATATAGTACATTGTAGGTAGCATGCTAGGAACATAACATACCCTTTTTTGGTTCCTGTGCCATGGGACTGAATTGTCATCCTATACTTGCTTTCATTATCTTGCGGCAGGGGGTTTGGGGCCAGCCGAAAATGGCCAAGAGGAGTATATAATTGGTAGTGGAGGAAGAGACAAGTGGTATAGGGAAGAAGCTGGGACCATCAAATAAGGATATCCGGAGGGAGGAGGTAATTTTTTCCCTGAGATCTGAGGAGAGAAGGCCACAGCTGGAATTCTGTCCTCAAGCAAGGAGGGCTCTGTGGTTGTTGTTGGGGATGGAAGGCTATAGCAGAGAGCTTTCAAAAGCTCCCAAATATAGTATTTTTCTGTACAACTTGTCGAAGAAAACATTGTCGCCAGTTCACAGGCAATGCACTTTTACTGTGCTGAGAAAAGCCTCTGTCACTCACAGTGGAGGAAATGTTAATTATCCTGCTTGTTTTCCATGTCATTCAACACTGTTACTCTTGATAATCAGGAGAGCAAATGAGCTGAAAGCAATGAGACAAATGAGCTGACTGGAGCAAAATGGAGTGGTTTAATACATTTAACAGGTGTAAAAACATTTTACCTAAAGCGGACTTCATGTCAGCCAGGTTTCGAAAACCTGAATCTAAAAAGTGAAACACGGGGGGATAAAAGGTATTTTCTATGTGAAAAATAACACACTCCTTTGCTTCCTTTTGGAAACTCATTTGCCCTATTGTGGGAATAAGTGGTGTTCAGGAAACATAAATCCTTATTTGCACAATGAAAGCATCCAGCTGATCAACATTTCTGTGTTGCCCTCAAGATAATACTTTATTTGAGCTGCTTATCTGAGATCCGCTGGGAGGATTAGCCCTTGATGTGAATGCACATGATTGTTTAAGGGAAAATATAAAACATATTGTTAACTGCATTACAACTTTGAATTGTTTTGTGCTTGAGCATCAAGCTCAGCTTAATTCTTTATTTCTGTTCTGCAGGCTTTTATAACAAATGCCACCCATAAGTAATTTTATTTTTAAAAGAAACAAAATACTCTACAGATAATCAGTAGCTGTAATTTCTTCTGCTTTACACATAAGGCAGTGGTAAAAGAACACTGTTTGTTTGATTAAAGCATAATAAACATGAGCAAATAAATTAAATTGAACAAGGAAAAGTATATTCCTTATGAAACTACTCTTTGAATCACATCCTGTTAGTAACCTAGACTGTGCATTTAATATTGGAATGTATAATTTTAATGTAAACAATTAAGTGTTTAGTTTTATTTAGTTCATAGGAATTTATACTAGCCTAATAAATTTCACAGTAAGTTTCCTTCATTTTTATGTAATCAGGAGCAGTTGGAAAACTGATGTACACTATAAAATGGTTTTAATCAAAATTTTATTGATAACAAATATAACAATAATCTTTATTATTATTTAACCTGCTAAATGGTTTAATTTGGATTGTGTTTTTCTTATTATGTCGGTATACGTATTTGCCCTCTGCTTTGTAAGGATGTTTCAGACTATCCTTCCTTCATTGTGTACTACTGCAGCAGCTGAGATGAGCTGCAGAGCTCATACTAAGGGTACGTCTACAGTACGAAATTAATTTGAACTTATTCTATTTGAATTTTCGGAAGCGATTTTATACATTCGGTGTTGTGTGTCCCCACTAAAGCGCGTGAATTTGGTGGAGTGCGTCCACAGTACTGAGGCTAGCATCAAATGTTGGAGAGGTGCACTGTGGGAAGCTATCCCACAGTTCCCGCCACCCATTGGAATTCTGGGATATGGTCCCAGTGCATAATGGTGCAAAAATATTCTCGCGGGTGTTTCTGGGTGTGTGTCGTCACTCGCTCCTCCCTCTGTGAAAGCTACGGCAGATACCATACTGCCAGCAGATGGTGCAGTATGGTGCACCGCCTGTCTCCTAGTACTTTGAATTCACCTCGCATGGCCTCTCGTCTTTCTATCTACTCTTTTATCTAACCATTTTCCGCCTTTTTTCGACTACCATGAACCGAGCAGCACAGCTTCCGCCGCAAACTCTGCTCTCCCGCTCTTGCATCGCTAGCTAATTTCTCCATGTTGTCTGTCCTGGGCTCCCATGGAAGCTACAGAAGGCAACAATTTCCCGCCGTTTTTCAGCCATTGTGAATTGAGCCGCACAGCTTCCTCCCCAAACTCTGCTCTCCCGCTCTTGCAGCTCTAGCAAGCTTCCCGCTTCCTTGAAAGCTACAGAAGACAACCATTTACTGCCTTTTATCAGCCATCTTGAGCCGAACAGCTCTCCTATGTTTCGTGCCCTTTTTCCAGATCTACCCTTGCAGGCGCCATAGTGCGGCACGTATGGAGCCCACTCAGATCTCTGCTGCAGTTTTGACCATTGTAAATACCTCGCGCATTATCCAGCAGTATGTACAGTACCTGCAAAACCAGGCGAGGAAGCAACAGCAGCGCAATTACTATACTAATGACAACATGGACACAGACATTCCTAGAAGCACGTCATGTGGCGATTGGGAGATCATGGTGGCGTTGGGCCAGGTTCATGCCGTTGAACGCCAATTCTGGGCCCGGGAAACAAGCACAGACTGGTGGGACCTTATAGTGTTGCAGGTCTGGGATGATTCCCAGTGGCTGTGAAACTTTCGTAAGCGTAGGGCCACTTTCATGGAACTTTGTGACTTGCTGTCCCGTGCCCTGAAGCGCAAAGATACCAAAATGAGAGCAGCCCTCACAGTTGAGAAGCGAGTGGCCATAGCACTGTGGAAGCTTGCAATGCCCGACAGCTACTGGTCAGTCGGGAATCAGTTTGGAGTGGGCAAATCTACTGTAGGGGCTGCTGTGCTGCAAGTAGCCAATGCAATCATTGACCAGCTGCTATCAAGGATAGTGACTTTGGGAAATGTGCAAACCATTGTGGATAGCTTTAATGTCCTGGGATTCCCTAACTGCGGCGGGGCGATAGATGGAATGCATATCCCTATCTTGGCCCTGGCAAACCGGGGCGGCCGTTATGCGAACCAAAAGGGGTACTTTTCCATGGTGCTGCAAGCACTGGTGGATCACAAGGGACGTTTCATTGACATCAACATGGGATGTCCGGGAAAGGTGCATGACGCTCGCATCTTCAGGAACTCTGGTCTGTTTGAACAGCTGCAGAAAGGGACTTACTTCCAGACCAGGAAATTACTGTTGGGGATGTTGAAATGTCTATAGTTATCCTCAGGGACCCAGCCTATCCCTTAATGTCATGGCTCACAGGCACCCTGGACAATAGTAAGGAGCAGTTCAACTATAGGCTGAGCAAGTGCAGAATGGTGGTAGAATGTGCTTTTGGACGTTTGAAAGCAGGCTGGTACAGTTTACTGACTTGGTTAGATCTCAGCACAAACAATATTCCAATTGTAATTGCTGCTTGTTGTGTGCTCCACAATATCTATGAGAGTAAGGGGGGTACATATATGGCGGGGTGGGAGGTTAAGGCAACTCGCCTGGCTGCCAATTTCACACAGCCAGACAATAGGGTGATTAGAAGAGCGCAGTAGGGCGCACTGCGCATCAGAGAAGCTTTGAAAGCCAGTTTCATGGCTGGCTAGGGTATGGTGTGACAGTTGTGTGTGTTTGTTTCTCTTGAAGTTACCCGCCCCCTATATATATATGAAAGGAAATAAAGTCAAAATTGTTTAAAAACCATTCTTTATTATTTGTTGCACAACACATTGAGAGAAACCAGAAGGTAGACCGGGGGGGGGGGGGGGGGGGGGGGATTGGGTTATGGGGGTGGAGGAGGAGGAAGGAAGGACAAGTCCGGAAACCAAATCAAAAGTTCGCATATGCCAGCTTTCTGCTGCTTGGGCGATCCTCTGGGTTGAGTGTGTGGGTCCCTGTAGCCTCCCCACTTGTGTTCTTGGGCATCTCGTGAGGAGGCTATGGAACTTGGGGAGGAGGGAGGGTGATTATACAGGGGCTGCAGCGGCAGTCTGTGGTCTTGCTGCCTTTCCCGCATTAGATCCACCATACAGCGGAGCATGTCAGTTTGCTCCCCCATGAGCTTGACCATAGCATCCTGCCTGCTCTCATTGCGTGTGTCCCTCCTCTCTTCATGTTCCTGTAATGCTTTATGGGACTCTGCAATTGTTTGCCTCCATGCATTTAGCTGGGCCCTATCAGGGCGGGAGGACTGCATGAGCTCGGCGAACATGTTGTCCCGAGTTCGTTTTTTCCGCCTTCTAATCTGGACCAGCCTCTGGGATGGAGTAGATAGGAGCTGCATTGAAACATTTGTACCTGTGGGAGGAGAAAAAGGGAGGGTAGTATTTTAAAAGATACAGAGAATAAAGGGGACACTCCTTCTCAGTGAAACAGGCAATTCATAGTACACAACACATGTTCTTTCTGTACAAGTTAGCATTTTGCCTCTTATACTGAAGTGCCTGCCACACACAGCTGGGCAACAGAATTCAGCTTGCAGGCAGCCTAGGGGCACGCGGGGTTCTGCTTCTTCTATATTCATTTCAATGCTTTCAAACTGCTGGGTCCCCTTTCCCATATCAAGCAATGTCTGGTGGTTTTGCCATATAAAAGGAGGGCCTGCGGGCTCTCTGGGATGATTGCTTCACACAACACCCCTCCCCCGCCTCCCCCCCCGCACCCACTGCGTGGCTCCGATGAGGCTCTGAGCAGGGATGAGCCCTTTAAACTAAACGCAAACAGCCCAGCATGCCTGGGTTCCCCTCCCGTCCCCCACCATGTGGCCTTGATCAGGCTCTCATTCACCAGAAGTTCCTTCTCCAGGGTCATTGCTTCATTGGTCCAAAGTTCCTTCTCCAGGGTCATTGCTTCCTTGGTCCAGCAGATCTCGGACTTGTTCATCTTAAAGGGATGTTGGGCTCAACAGCCATCTCTTTTTAGATGTTTTCCCAAGAGAGGAAATGGGCATTGGGGAGAACTGGTGTTGCCTCCTGGGATTTATTGTGTTTGTTGTTTGTCTAAAAAAGGGAGCACATCAGTCCTATAGATTATTTTAAAATGTATTTTACAATTGATTGTATGTGCTCCTTTTCAAACGTTACAGTTTACATTAGAGTGGAGGAAACGAGTAACCTGATTCAAATGTAGACACAAAGTGTCTTAATTGTTTGTTTTTTTATTATCCAACCAAAATTGGTCTATTGGGTTATTATTTTCCATATCCTGTGCAACCTTTGCCAGCAGGGCTCTTACAGAATCCCAGCCCCCTTTAAGGGGTGCGTCAGTCATACTGCTGCCTACCCTTCCCCATGTGGGTGAAGGGGGATTGCAGTTTTCTCCCTAGGTACTTCCAGATCCAAAAATCTTTGTGTGATGCATGTGTGGGTTGTGTACAAAGAGTTATAAATGTGTGCTGAAAATAAGTTGTTAAAATGTGTTTGGGTGGCACTGCATAAGCCCAGCCTGCTCTAGACAATGGTATTTACCTGTCTGACCAGCTAGGTTACTGGCAGAGGACAATAAAAGTACATTTACATAGAAGATAAACAAAACTATCAAGCTAGAAACAGGGGAGAAGACCATTTAACAGTCACTCCAGGGGACAGAATTTGTACCTCAGGAAGCCTTTCTGGGTCTTGAGCCAGAAACTTAGGGTAACATAACAGGAGCAAAAAGACCTTTTAATTATCCATCACTGATGGGAAATAGGGTACAACATTCTTCAAACTGTGAAAGTTGGATCTCCTAGAGTGGAGGACTAGGAATGTTGGCAACTTGATGTAAATAAGAAAACTGCTTAGGCAGAGCTTGTAACTCGTTAAGTTTTTTGTTTTAGTCACTAGAAAGTTAGTTTTTTGTTTTATTTGTAATCATGCCTGTGTCTTTTTCTCTTGCTTAGTACCACTTAAACCTCTCTTCTCTGTTAATAAACTTACAGTTTTATTAGACAACCATTTCAGTGCTGTGTATTAAAGTGAAGTGTGAGTGTTCATCTAACCTGGTGTGTGTGCTTCTTCTTTGGAGACAGCAAACTTAATTTCTGAGAGTGTCCAGGGCACTGGACACTGCAGGGAGATGTCTCTGGGAAACTCGGAAATTGGTATTCACTGATTGTTAGCTGTTAGGCAAGGTTAAAGCTGGCAGAGTCTTGAAGAATTTGCTGACAAGGCAGACAGGCTGGTGTCAGGGAACTGACAAACAGTTTAGCGAAAGCAAAGCACTCCCTCTTGATAAGGCAGAGTGGTAACACAGTAGCTCCCCATTCTTGGTGTTCTGAGTACAACATCACAACATGTGGATCTGGCACAGCAGGAACGTGTAATACACACTGACCAATGCACATGCAAATTCTGAACCACGATGTAACATCTTCTGGGGGTTGAAGAAGGATGAAGGGAGATCTTAAATGGTGGTGGGGACTATGTAGTGACTCTTAAGTTGTATTTCAGAATTTTCTTTTAGTGCAAGTGATTTGTCTATGCAGCATTTTATGATGCTCTGGCACTTTATGCAAAAACACATTTCTCTTGGGTAGAGGATACTTATTCAAAACTGGAAAGTGCAGTATTAATTACCTTATAGCCCATAAAGTATTTTGACTGAGATTCAATCCTTTAGGCTTGTGGCTTCAGGCATGCTATCTGAGGCTTACCAGTCCAGGGGCGCCATGCCACCAATCAGCCTGGCAGCACAAAAATCAAAGAAAAACTACGCTGGTGTAATGCTGTTTTGGGAATCTTTTAAAATTCCCTGTCCATTAAGCAATTTTCTGTAACCCCAGCTTCCCTGAATATTTGAGTTTACCCATCTGCAGCAACATTAACCAATAGGTCTACAAAACCTATGGCTGGGGCTCAGCAATTGTTGGGATACTATACTGGAAGGGAATTCAGCGAGAAAAGCAACAAGGGGAATCACATGGGCATGGAGAACCTGTGGAGCGGCTGGCAACGCCGTGCATTTAAGGGAAGCAGTGGTGCTGCTTAGCCTAGGTTAAGCATCTCCATCTGTGAGCCGGCTGTGCACAGCAATGGAGCACTGATTTTTGCCTTTGTCTTTGATGTTCTGTGTGACTTGTGTACAGGAACATTCACATGTGGATTCAGCTCTCTGGTTTAATGGTTTGGGTTCCTCCAGGGGTGATCCTCCATCTGCTCCTCTGTTACAATATGTCTTGAAATCTTTGATCTGGTTGAGATTTGTTTAGTTTCATGCAGTCTTTTGCTCCAGCTTTCTGTTCCTCTCTAACTTTGCCTCTGAGCCCATGCTTCATAACATGCACTAGCTCCAGTCTCTTGCACTGGTTGCATACATACAGTATGTCTCTGTTTGTTTTCGTGTAACCTGCAGTAATCCCAGGTACAGCCCAGTAGAGATTGGTTTGAGTAACAGAGTTTGGATAGAGTCTCTGATTCAAAATTTCCTAAAGTTTGGAGTCTGGATTTTGGTTTAGCTCATCATGGTTGTCCCCTTTCTCAGAAAGTTCAGATCTGAAGCTGAATGTCCCTTAAGTTTATGTTGGTTTTTAGAATACTTTTATTTTTGCTGTTTTAATAGGAAAAATAAACATGTGCCTTTGAAGGTTTATAAGATCTTTGCCAAGTCCGGTTTCCTTGTGTTCAAAACTGTTTTTCAGGAACAATTATACTTAGATCAAAATGTTGTTTTTCCCTTCGTGGCATCTGAGAGCTCTCTCCATCTCATTTGGGCTGGCTGTAAAAGCTCTCTTTCAGAAGCTTTCTGCAGAGAGACCTCAGCCTATGATCCCCTATGGTGTGATTATATGGTGCTCACCCTTCAAAATTGCAGTTGCTTTAGATAACAATACTGCATCTGCAGCTGGTTAATGTTAGTATTTGCAACTTAACTACCTCAGTTAAGAGTCTTTCCTATACTGCAAGTACAGAGGTGTAACTATCTATTTTGCTAAATTTAAATTGCCACGTTTGTAGGGGCCATCACCATAGCTCCTCCTCCTCTCACAAAGGACCCAATAAGATTGCAGAGTTCCTCATCAGATGAATTAGTAATAGAACAGGTTATTTTTGGGTGGCGGGTGGGGGACTGTATTAGTCAGCCTGAACATATTGAAGAGATCATCTATTCAGTAGAATATTGTGCTTTAGTTATGGTGGAAAAATAAGTTATTTCATATCCTTGCTCTATGCTGTACAAACATCTCTATTTATTAAAAATGCTTTTTCCTGTATTTAAAACTTAATATTCCATTTTTTTTTTACACAAAAGCAATGTACAAGTATTAAAAACATACTTATACAGACATATGGGCCAGAATCTCAGCTGGTGGGAAACAGCTGACAAAGCTTGAAAAATCTGTCCTCATGTATTTACATAACTGTTAGGATAAACAATACTGTTTTATTCTTAAATAACTGTAAAAATGGAAATTCACAGATAAATGGCAACATTAACCTAGAGTTGTTTTGAACTAGTGAAAATCAGAAAATCCAGAGGGAAATGAAAATCTGCCCTTAAATAACTTTAATCTATAGATATTTCAGTATCTTGGTATCACAGAGCTCATAAGGATGGATTTTCAGCATTAACTCTGAGAATTCCCTGACTTTTGTTTGTATAAGATGGTCCTGCTCACTTATTTTTGTGATTATTTTTTTAAAATATTTTAATAAGGAATATTTTCAGCCGATGAAAATATTTTATTTGCTTTTAAAACCTCTAAATAAGCTTTGTGTTAATTGGCTTCCAGACTTTTTAGATTAGTTTACTCTGCATTTTACTGAGAAACTACATGAATTAATATAGATCTTAATTACCATATTGACTACAGCTGTGCAACCATCTCTGAATTCACCCTGTTGATTGATTAGTATAATGCTAGCCAGCAGGAACTTATTTTGAAGCATAAAAGCACAATAACCTACAATGGAGAAAAAACGTAATGTGTGTGTGCTTAATTTGGCAAGAAGGTGGTGGGGGATTTACAGTAAGAAGCTGGCTTTTGCCTCTTCAAGCATTTAATGGAGTAATGCAACAGGAAAACCTAACTAAATCAGGAATTTGAGTCCCTTGAGTTTCCCCACCGTACTCCCACTTAAAATAATTTCTCATCTCTGACTAAATAATCTTCTGTATATACTTGACTCTATGTTCGTGGGCATTTTATTAAAGGGACTCGAAAATACAGCAAGAAACTATTTATTGTGTAATCCAGTCATTGCATATGCAATTTATGGACTGGAACAAATGAATGCTCTCATTCTAGAGGTCAAATTCTCACATCAAAATGCTAGTAGCACTGAGAAAAAAACAGCCTGTGTAGGGGTGATCCAAAGCTCATTTAAATCTGTGGAAAGACTCCCATTGGCTTCAGTGTACTTAGGATCAGGCCCCTATCCTGCAACTTACAATCACACACAGTTATTTAAATAATAATAATAATCAGCATGTGACCATAGAATTACTATGAAAAAGGAACAGACCAAGATTTAAATTATGAAGATTAGATGTTCATGAAAAAAAAGGTAGGTTAGGTCTTCCTAAGCTAGAACTGTTACACTGAAAACTGACTTTCATTATTGGCTCCATTTCTTGGATTTACTTCAGAAAGCCTACTTACTGTCATACATTTAGAAGCCCCTTGAAATAGCTCCTTTTCCAATCCAGTCCTGCAGTCAAATTCTATTCAACATATTCATAAATGATCTGGGAAAGGGGGTAAACAGTGAGGTGGCAAAATTTGCAGATGATACAAAACTATTCAAGCTAGTTAAGTCCAAAGCAGACTGTGAAAAGCTACAAAGGGATCTCACAAAACCAGGTGACTTGGCAGCAAGATGGCAGATAAAATTCAACATTGGTAAATGCAAAGTAATGCACATTGGAAAACATAAGCCCAACTATACATATAAAATTATGGTCTTTATAAAAATGAATTGTAATTCTGATGGGTTTTGCAATGGTTCATGCTGAGAAGATGGAAAAGCATTTATGGACCTCTGTAGAAAGATTGGTATATTCACCTGGCATCAGTTGCTTCACATGAACATCTTATTTATTAGATTAATGACAAAATGAAGAATGTCAGGGAAAAATTTATTTCTTGCCTATTTTCCTGTAGACTTGCAGTGAGAGGCAGATAAGATTGCAGCAATAGATTTTAAAAATTAATTTTCATATGTAAGGGCCATGGGTTCTCAAGACATGAGGACTTCATTAACTCAGCCAGAGGTTATGGGTCTACTGCCGGAGTGGGTGGGTGAAGTTCTGTGGCCAGTGGTATACAGGAGGTCAGACTAGATGATCATGATGCTCCCTTCTGTCCTTAAAGTCTGTGAATCTAAATGAAACTATTTAGAGACAGAAGGCCGCTTTGTCTGAAGGGTTTAAAAAATGTTTGCGTGCCTATATCCTAAGATATAAAGGGCTTCAGAGGAGGGTCTTTTCAGAGGAAAAAATGTCATAATTGCTGAAGAAAAGAAACCTGCAATTTACTGTTTCTGCAGAATATTTAGCTCAAAAGCTCCTATATTTGAGATTTTGAAATCTATTTTTCTTTTAAACTTCACTGCCACATTACAGGATATGAAAATAATGAAAAAATATGTAAAAAAAATGTGTCCTGTTAAACATACTCAGGAGCATTATGCACAGTGACCAGCAAAGCTGACATTAACAAATGAAATGTGAGTATGTAAAGTCTGCTTTGAATCCCTTAGCTCTTTTAATCCACCCTGGCCTTTGTATTGCACTCCTCTGGTGGCAGACCAGCGCCTTTCCTATGCCTTGATTCAGGTTAACATTACCTCCACCTCACTTTGTTTTCTATGTGATCAGAATTTTGTTCCTGTGACAAATGTCAGCTAGATATAATCCTCAAATTATTCAGGTTAGATTAAACAAAGTAACATCTTTTGGCAATTTTACAAAAATGAGAGAAAAACAGACATGAAAATCGGTTCCAAATTCATTCATGTCTAAATAACTATGAAAAGCATCCTTAGATTGCTTCTAAAGGTGAAGGTACTGACTCTTTATTGAAATATGAGTGCTTTCTTGCTGCTTATGAGAAATGCAACTGCATGGCTTCTGTTGGTGTAAAATAGGTGACAAAACACAAATTATTCTTTGATTATCCTGTGAATGTAATCAGATTATAGGGTTGTCTTAAAAAACAAAACAAAACCTAGTTTTATTTGATTAGTTTGTCCCCTGAAATTACTCACAAAAATGTAATGTTCTTTCTTCTGGCATTTTATGCTAAAATATTGTCTCTTCTCAAAATTATAAGTATTGGTGTTCTTTCAGTGCTGTGGTCCAGGCTTGGCAATCAAACAAGTTGCATGCCTATAGTTGAATTTACTGTTCTTTGGCTAACAATTCAAGATAATACTTCAAAGAAGATCATTCCCATGTAGCGTATCTCAATTAAAAAATATACACGTAGGTAGCAGAAATCTAGATAAAGCAAAGATTAAAAATTGGCTTGGCTGGACACAGCTCATCAGGTGGGCAGAAGCTGTACACATTAAGGACAAATTTCAGTTTAATTTATCCATGATAGCTTCTGCTGCTAGTTTAGAGGGCTACATGACCCTCTATACCAAGAAAGAATTCTTAGCAGGTAGTAATTGAAGCTACAGCACAGTTAGGGTCAGACCATCTCTTTGCACTCCACTTAGGGACCAGCTATTCTCTATATTCTCTATATTACTGAGTTCAAACACTGTGCTAGCACCTCCTAGAGTGTGGCTGGGAGGAGGTGGGAGTGAAGTCCCTAAATGTCTGGCCAGGGCATTCCAAAGAGGGATTAAGCTCTGCTGAGATGCCTCCTGATGCTCCCACCGGGACAGTGCATAGCCAAACCTCACTTTTCCAGATGAAGAGCAGTCTATAACTGTCACAAATAACACATGGAAATGAATTTTAATAAACCTCCCTATCTGTTTCTGTGATGCAGAAAGGCTTGGTTTTCTTGCATTTTATCTACACCCAGGATTTCTCAAACTTTCATAGTGTGGGTCATATTTTGATGCACAGGTTGTCGCATGGACTGCCTTCCTCCCAGTTTATAAGTGTATGGGCCACTGCCTCATTTGTGGCATATGGCATTATTGTGGCAAGCAGAGCAATTTTTACTTAGAAAAGAAATCTTACAGTATTCAGTGTACATGTAACCACATTGTAATGCAATTTAGTAGATGCAAATGGAAAGGAAAAGCCAACATAATTGAATAGCCATCTCTCTGCAGACCACAAGTGGTTCATACACAATCATTTGGAAACCTCTGACCTGCACAAGTGCATCCAAGTGGAGTCTGAAAGAATGTTTATAATTTGTGTTTTAATGTGTAAATTTACAAATTGAAAGAAACTTATGGAGATGCTATCTTCCCTTTGTTCATATTAAACCTTAGAAAAGAAAATGTCATGTTTAGACTTGGAAGATAATCAGATAAATCATTTTTGCATCTTAGGTTGAGAATTTAATGAAGATATTTTACTAAGTCAACTTTTCTCTATGGCCCTTAGAAGTCTCATTTGTTCAAACATTAAACATAATCTGAATACAATTTGTCTATTAAAGTAAGATTTTAAATGATACTGTAGTTTTGGAACCAAGTCCCAAATTCTGCTTTCCTCACAAAACAATGGGCTTGCACAAATATAGTAAAGAGCAAAGCAGCCCAGAGTGCAAGATATTAATCAGATGTCTTCATGATTTCAGATGAGTTTAGTTAATTGTTAACCAGTGGTTTGAATCCTGGCTAATATCCTGTTTGAATCTTAGAATATTTATTGGATTCAAAGACCTAAAAAGACAGGCTATAAAAACACAATATAGGCTGAACCGAAGGAAAGGAAGAGAGAAATAGATTAACATGACATGACATGACATGAAAAGAGGATGATACTGGGTGAGTTTAGTGCTTTATTAAATTGATTTTTTTTTAATGTATAGTACCCTTTTATTGGATTATGGTAATCATATAATTCTAGTGAATTACAGTTTATATCTACGTTTAGTATATTTAAGTTTATTGAAAGACATATTCTGTTCTCTCTGTTTCATGGTAAATTTGGACAGTCTTCTGCTGCTATGTCAAGACCTCTGTCATTTCAATAGTAAAAGAATCTCTTCCCCTTGTTGTTGTAGTTGTAGAGCATTTATGGGCCAGCTACTGGTCTAGAGGATGAAATATTCACACATATTTGAGTGCGATCAACAACCTATGCCTTGTCACAGAGTTTAGGTGCAGCTTGACATAGAATGCAACTGGCCTTTCATCTAGTGGAGGACATATACACCAGCAGGGGAGAACAAAACAACAGGGTAGAACATTTAAACAACAAGATTTAACTTCAAGTATCAGAGAGGTAGCCGTGTTAGTCTGAATCTGTAAAAAGCAACAGAGGGTCCTGTGGCACCTTTAAGACTAACAGAAGTATTGGGAGCATAAGCTTTCATGGGTAAGAACCTCACTTCTTCAGATGCAAGTAATGGAAATTTCCAGAGGCAGGTATAAATCAGTATGGAGATAACGAGGTTAGTTCAATCAGGGAGGGTGAGGTGCTCTGCTAGCAGTTGAGGTGTGAACACCAAGGGAGGAGAAACTGCTTCTGTAGTTGGATAGCCATTCACAGTCTTTGTTTAATCCTGATCTGATTGTGTCAAATTTGCAAATGAACTGGAGATCAGCAGTTTCTCTTTGGAGTCTGGTCCTGAAGTTTTTTTGCTGTAAGATGGCTACATCTGCTATTGTGTGGCCAGGGAGGTTGAAGTGTTCTCCTACAGGTTTTTGTATATTGCCATTCCTGATATCTGACTTGTGTCCATTTATCCTCTTGCATAGTGACTGTCTAGTTTGGCCAGTGTACATAGCAGAGGGGCATTGCTGGCACATGATGGCATATATAACATTGGTGGACATGCAGGTGAATGAGCCGGTGATGTTGTAGCTTAAGATTTAACTTAACTCTCTTCTGGCCAGCTTGCTGGAATGATTCTCAAGAAAATTTCTTACAAGTTCAAAGAGATCCTTGTTGGCTTCAGAACAGGAAATGCCACCTCAGTTATAAATGGAACATCCAGGCAATAGCTATGCACCAGGAAAAGCACCCAAACACAGGCAACTAAATTCAAGTGAGACCATAAGCCACTCTACTAATAGTTCCAATTTGATTGATCCAGACCACTTAGACCCTAGATTCACAGAGGACACAAAAGAGTTGGATAATGCTACAATTATTTCCATTCTCCTTAGTCTTTAGAGTTAGAAATTCTGGAGCAGAGAAACTAAGTAATCTGGGGGAATGTACCTTAACTTAAAAAAAAATAGTAAAAATAAATTCCAGGAGTAATTGCTTGCTTATAAAAACGTGGGGGGAGAGGAGGGACAAGTGCAGTTGTCTTGTGCCACTTGGTAGGCCTGTCAGTGATGTTAAAGGCATATTATGAGCTGGCTTTTCAGCTGTGATATGCCACCTAAGCTATGGCATGCCTCAGGAGAAAAGCCAGAGTGTGACAAGCCATGACTTTCACATCGCTGGAAGACATGCTACATGGTGAAATTATGCTGCAGTCCCTCACTCTCACTTTTTAGGTCATTTTCATTACATTATGTTGTGTCCTCACACCAGAAGCTGCTAAATACAATGAGGGATATTTCTAATTTACACTGAATTATACTTTGATGAGTGACTAAAGGAAGCATGTTACTGATGTTGCATCTATCACCCATGTGTGGGAAAACTACATACAATATACATATCTGTGCATACAGCCAATGAGATGAGATGTGACCTTTAATTAGGCTATACTTAATCATGACAGATCAGGATTGATTCAGTCAATTTAGTCAATAATTAAGACAGCAGGATGAACATATTAGCAGGATGCTAAATATGGACAGACAACTGTGGAAGATTATTTCTTCACTGGATGTTTTATTTTTTTATATTATTTACTGCATATGAGACTGAAAATTTGCTGTTGAATTCCCTCAGTGGGCCTGTTAAAGGCATCTTACCCAGTGGCACCCATCTCTAGCAAGGAGAAACACAGCCCCAAGCCTAATGTCCCCTTGTTGAAAATGGATAATTATAAATCATAGAGCTTACTGTGGTATAATTTTGGTATATCCTCAAAGGTTTCTGGCTACATTAATTGGGCAGGCATGGTACAGATGTGTGATTGGAGAAAGAAGCTTGTGACCTTTAAAGTTTCTGTTGTTTTAATTATTCAGGTTTGATTTTGATATGTAAGTTACAGAGAATTTCCCTAATGAATCCAAAGGATGCCCATTCTCCCATAACTCAGAGTACACCACTGTTCTAAAGTTGGCTAACTGAACCAATGAATGCTAAGTCTTTAGTATTAGGAAAGGCCTGTCGAACAACATTCTGTCTAATTTAATCAAAACATTTTAAGGAGAAAACATTAACTATGAATATTGTAAAAGCATTTGACTCCATTATACATATGTTTTGAAGTGGTGCCATATGTGTGAATATGCTGCCGCTGCATTTCTTAAAAGCCTTTAATCAAGTTAACCCCACAATTTAGTTTGTCCTCAGGTTGGAAGTTAGTTTTCTGAATTCAAATACTTCTAGGGAGTTGAGTTCACCATAGATAGCTGAGTTTACCGTATTGTGGAGTAGACACAGAGATGTGCATTGGGGATAGTTTTGTCTGGGGGAGCTGCCCGAGGAATTTCCCTAGTTTAGCCCCTAGTAAGGATTGTACCTCAAGAAAGCACATTTCTTCCTGGAACTCCCTGCTGTTCAGAGTGAAGTGTACATGCTACACTTTCCATTATTATACTGTGAGCTCCCTTCTCGGCATCCTGCCAGTAGATCTGGCTGGTGCCAAGAAGGATTCAGAGCCACCTCCTTTGGAGTGGCCTTTTCCCCAGTGTTAGGAGGGAGCATTCCCAGAATTTAGGAGTGAAGCAGTAAAGGGATATTGGGGCACACTTTCCACCTCTATCCCTTTTGTGCTTGCAGAGCAGCCAGACTCAGTCTGGCCTCAAATGCGGGTGACATATCCAAGCTGTTTCACAGAACAGATTAGGCGAGGTTATAGTAGGATAAAGTGACTTAATAAAGGAATCTTTATAGAATGCACTTCACTCCTGGCTTTGGAAATGAATAGCACTATAGAACAAAAAACTGGAAGAGGATAAATCACCAGTGAACAAATACTGGCTTTTATTTTTTTAACATACAAGATTGTCTGTAAGTCAGTAGTACTATAATAGCCAGATGGAAACTCTGAAACTCTGAACTCTGTACTATCAAATGCGAAATGGGTTTGTGTTGTCTGCCATAAATGCTGCAGTTTAAGCAACTGGCATTATAGCAAAATTGCCAGAACATGCATTTTATTTAAATAGAATGAAAAACAGATGCGGGGGACGGGGGGACTTGTTTTTTTAAACAAGTTAACATATATTATTTTTGTAGAACAGAATAACACTAGACTAAACTGTGGAGTCTACATTTGAAGTGACTTCCAAAAAAGGCTGTTAATTTGTTACAGTGAATGTAATGTGTTTTGATATTTGTATATGGAAGAAATCAATGTAAGATCATTTGTAATGCATGCTCTTCCAGGACTGTGATTTTGTTTTCCACTCCTTTTGAACTAAACATGGGTGAAATCAATCTGTGTTTATACTCAATATGTGTCCTTTGTCTGGCTAAATGCCAGCTTAAGTAATTACATTCTACCTATCAAAATTCTCCCTAGAAATCACACACTCACTTACCTTCCTTGAAAAAACAAGCAAATAAAAAAAACAAACAAAAAAACCCACCTCTCCCCTACTTTACCCCTGCAGAAAAACACCAATCCCAACTTGTTGCAAGTGCAAAATGGCTGATACATTGCACCCTGTAAATGGATGCGTTTCAGGGGTGGGTAAAGCGATCCCAATGAGTATAGTCTGTAAATCACTTTTAGATGAAAGGAGACATATAACAAAGTGTTATTATATTTGCCCTTATTTCCATCAGAATTTCCTCTTCACCCATTTTGTAATGTAAACAGATGTGTTTTAATAGTGCCTTGCCTTGTCTATCATCTATGTTATGACTATGTATATGGATTTTAGGGAGGATGCAAGATTCTTCCTTAAATAGAAACTCTGATGCTGCCTTAACAATGATTGGCAGTTGCTCCATAATACATTAGTTATGCATCTTGCTTTTGTTGTAATTTGTCCATTTAGGGGCCAAATTCTGAGGCCCTTTCTCAGGCAAAAACCTCATTGTCTTGGGAATATTCAAGAAAAGGGAGAAAGTAAGAGACAGAGAAGAGCCAGTTTATATGAACTACAGATGCAAATCCTTTCCTTCAGTTCTGCATAGATACAGTAGCTGCTCTAAAGGAAGAGAAATAACTGCTCACTTTGGGTCTGGTTGGGACAGAGAGATGATCCTTCCTCTCCAACCCACATACAGTTCATCCATAATTGCAGTCCATGACTCTGAGGAGTTCTGGGATTGCCACCTTTCTGTGCCCCTGGAGGCATAAGCCATCTCAGAGGGCAGGGATGGTCCAGGTGGAGCAAAGTGTATCACTTGAAGGAAAAATTTTTTGATGTGGGACATCTCCACGCCATATCTTATTGTGGACTTGGGGCTAATTGCACAATCCAATCTTTTATTTTAAATCAAGTCTGCTCTGAATTTTCATACTTTGATTCATGAAAAGTCTTCTTACAGTTGTGGTAAGAAGCACAGTAGCTTTTCACAATAGATGCTTATTTATTAGGTTAATTCACTTTAATCTGGAAAATGTTACATGATATCTGAAATTGAAAATAAAAGCTTATTTTAAAATTTTCAACACAGCACTTTCCATTGCCACTTTGTCTTTTCATTTATAAATCATATTAAAATGGAAATTTTCCTTCATAAAAATCTGTCACCCAATGAGTTTGTAAGGTTTCCACTCTCTTGAAACTAAATTTAACTGCATTATTATTTATGCTCTTGTTTTGATAGATGAATTGTTACATTTTGGATCTCTAACTACATTTACCGACTTAGCACTGCTAGCTTTTAACATTCCCCACTAGGAGCAAAAGTAACGAAATACCAGAATTTCACATAAGGATGTATCCTTGTTCATCATTGTCACTTCCATTGGTTTTTATTTTAATATTGTCTGTTTGTTTATTTATATATTTCTCACCAAAGATAGCATCTTTGTCTTGTTAAAAATGATCCCCCTTGAGACTGAGAGGGCAGGAAAATCGCTTTTGCTTATACCTTAGAGAAACAAAGTCCACAATGAGCAACTAAATATTGAGGAGCTGACAATAGCTACAAATAGCTGGAAATGTTTAAAGTCAACTGGACTCAGTTGTTTACCTCATGAGCTATTAGTACTCACTTCAGGACAAGAGCACAGAAGTGGGTTCTTGACTTCTTCAGCTCTTACCTAGAGACAGTGCAGACACACAGGTTGTAGAGACAGGCCAAAGTGGTTGCCCCACTCACACCATGTAAAGACTGCCACCCGGTATCTTTACTCTGCTTAACTAACAAGCTATATGAGCAGATGATAATGAGTAGAATAACACCAATAGTGGAAAGGCAACTGATGACCAAGCTGGTTTCTACCCACTATATCCATGCTATGGCCAAGTTGCGAACCTAATTCAATATATCGAAGATGGCTTTGAAACCTGCAAAATCACAGGGGCTGTGTTTGTTGATCTGTTGGCTGCTTGCTACACTGTGAACCATCATGCACTTTTAATGAAAACAGCTGGAGTTTTGAAAAAAGAGCAAGATGGTCCAAGTCATCACCTCACTGCTTGAGAATTGCTGTTTCTTTGTTGAGATGGATGGTCAAAAAAGTCAATGGCAAACTCAAGAGAATGGGTTGCCTCAAGGTTCAACACTAGCATCCTTGGAACAGCACACATCTACACAAATGGCCAACCAAAATTATTTGATTTTTGAGGATTTCTTTATGCAGATGATCTTTGTATTGCCACTCAGTCAGAAAGAGTTTAGGACATTGGGTGCATTCAAACTGGCTCCCTGAGAATGCTTGGAGAATACTATTTCACATGGCTACTAATTACCACACCTAGCAAGGCAAAAGTGTGCACCTTCCATCTGAAACACCATCATGGAATGGTACAATCCTTGAGCATTGTGAACATCTGGTATACCTTGGGGTCACATTATACCAAATGATGATATTCAAAGAGCACAGTAAGAAGCTGAAAAAGAAAAAGTGTACTCCAGCAACTGGGGAATTTGGCCAATACAAAATGGGGAGCAAACACCAAAACACTCCGAGAAACCGGTCTGACTCTGTGTTACTCAGTTGCAGAGTACTGTGCCCTAGTATGGTCACACTCGAGCCATGCACACACAGTTGATACTGAATTCAATTGTCGCAGTAGGATCATCACAGAGACTTTGAAACTGACTCTCACACTCTTGCTATTCTGCTTACCAGGGATTGCACCACCGTCAGTGAGGTGGGATGCCTTTACTAGAAAGGACAGACAAAAGAGAGGTGCATGATCCAAGACACCCAGTGCATGGACACATTGGCTGAAGTCCAGAAAGATCTCTGCCTCTGAAAATCTCTTTCCCCAAAATACCAGTGGAAGGCTGCAGAGTAACAAAAAGGTGGGAAATGCTGATGATTGTAGAGAACCTGGCTCATTCAGAACAACTCTCCCAGGCACCAACCTGGAATGAAAATACAGGTATACTCTAAATTGCGTGAGCGCTGAGGTGACAATATGACCAAGTGGAAAGGGAGGAATAACCCCAAATGTGAACGTGGAGAGACTAGACAAACACTTGGACACTGTCTAATGCAATGCCCTCTGTCAACATCCTGTAGCCTTAAGGAACTATTCAAGATCAGTAACTCCACCAGGTCTTGGAGGTGGTTTTGAAGCAACAAGCTACATGATGTTTGTTCTTACCTAGACTAAATTCTGTTACACACAGAAACACAATCCTGACTTGTGATTGACTGAAAACAGTCATGTGACAAGTGACATTTCTATTTTTTAATTCTTCAGAGGTCAACGGTGCTGTTGTCTCCAGAAATGTAGACATAGTCCAGTGCATAGTCTTCAAATAAATCTCCAATGACAATCTAATAGCTATAGATTACTCAATGAAAAGCCTAAAATGTTCAGACCTGGAGGAAACATTACTTTCTTTTCAGTAGACCCAGAAGTTTCACAATTGATTAGAGTCACCGTTGTGACATGTGTGTTACCTGAAGAAAGTTCCATGATCTCTCAAGGCAGAACCAAATATGCCTGGCATGCACTGAAGCAGTGGATAGGCAGCTGTATTAGATTATATTTATATATATAAAAATTAATAATACATGTGTGTGCATGCACACATGTTTTCCTGCAACTGTAGACTTGAATAGTAGGCCACTGTTGTTTATACATCTAGAAAATGCCTGGATCAGCACATACTCCCATTCAAATGCAATTAGTCTGTTTCTTGGTAAGCCTCTGGACTTCTGGGGAGTTATGTTCTTGCCGTGTTAGGCTCCACTGACAGAAAACATATTGTTAAGCACTGAATAGACTTAAAAAAATTCTCTTTTGAGGAAGCAGGAGAAAGACTTGTCACTGAACCTCAACATAGAGGCTTTCTTCCTTGGAGCATTCCTCTTTTGGCTCTACCGGAAGTATTGCCCAAAAACATAATTGAATGTGGGCATTTTTAAAACCAGACAAGATTTGTTTAATATAGTGTAGAATTTAAATTTAGTTTTACACTTCACAAATTATTTTCTAAAACATTTTGCTGTTTCCTCACCTAGTGGACAGTTTGAATTGAAAACAAACATTACTTTGATTACTTAAGTGGGTCATATTTCAATAACATAAAAAATAACCATGACAAACTAAATAATGAAAGTCAAGAGCCAGCTGATAAAGCATTATCTGTCATGCTGTTGGCAAAGTGCAATTGCTTCAGATGTTGAGTGCTCTGATGTGCTGCAAGCACTCAAATGACTGCAAGTGGGGCCTTCCTGACGTTCCCCTTTGCCATCATGGCCAGTTAGATGATGTAGATCATATTCTTGTAGGCTGCATCCATCAGCAAGGGCTGCCTGGTTCCTAGACTTTGCACAATACCCTCCCCTCAGCAGTTAGACTAACACTCTTGAGTTGAATGTCTGTGTAAATGCAATCTCAATAAAAAAGAAATCCATTACCTTTTGATTGTTTTAAGTAATCATTCTTCAAAAAACAATTGCAGAGGTCATTTTAGAAGGACACTGAGAACAAATACACATTGCACTACCTGAAATAGAAGTATTTATGGGCATATTTTTAATTAGTGTAGTATTTTTTTCTTTTTAGGATAACATGCTTATAATGGATTTTGACCTCTCCAGCACTGAATGTGGGTATAGTCTGTTTCTTCTTTCCATGTTGCTTTGGTTTCCCCTCTGGAGATTGTTGCCCTCTGTAAGATGGGTGACCTTGCTGCGGGTTGGTCCTCTGTCCAAATTTCTATGGCAGTAGAGACTTTTCCCTACACATGGGGAGTTTTTTAGGGTCAATCTCCAGCTATTTTAAGTTCACTTCAGCAAACTGAAGAATCTGACTCTAAGTATTTAATGGCAGAGAGACTGAATTGCCCCTACTGACGTTTGGCTGTGGATACTTGAGCAGTTCAGGGATGAGGCATATATGGATAGTGATGTAAGAAATCTTGCACTGTGGCTGCCTGTACTGTAGCTGTTCTGTGAAAAATAGAGTTGAATTACCGGTACTGCCAATCTGGTGCCTTTCTCAAACATTACATTATTTTGAAAAACTGTTTGGAGGTGTGATTTTTTCCTTCACTTGAATATTCAGGAAACACAGACTGTATTGCCAAGTGAACTGGCTGGCTAACCCATTGTTTGTTCCCCATCTGTAATATCTGTGATGCTACACATTGCTTTCAAATATTCCATTATTCTGATAAAGTAGTGCCTCCAACTCATTCCTCAAGTCACCATTGCTAAGAAGTGAGAAATATCTTGTTTAGAACATTAGTCTCTCTGTGCCTTAGTTTCCCATATGTAAAATGGGGATAACAGTACATACTTACTGTACTGGGTGTTGTGAGAGATAAATGCATTACAAATTGTGAGGTGCTTAGATACTATGGTAATATAAGTACTGAAGATGGATGGCTACTTTGTGTGATAAAACCTAGCAATGTGATCAGTTGCCTCAGAGTGATGTTGTTTTCTGATACTATCTGGTCCAACAGTTCTGTAATACACAAAACTTACAATGTGAGTTGCAGCTTCTTTAACAAATCCAGCTTGCCAAATTACTTTTGGAATTTATCATCTTGAACTAGGAAGACTCAAAATTCTTTTGCTTCCAGTACAGCACAGTGTCCTCTGAGCACAAAGATGTTACAAGATTGCATCATGTTGCGAAACATATTCATACTGTATAAGGTCCAGGATGTGTAACCACCTAGTGGATATTACATGTTGCACTACTTTTTCACAATGGCAGGCAGTTCTCAAAAAGCTTGTCTCTTGAAAAGCCCCTTTTGAAATGGTATCAGAAGTGCTGAGTGGATATTAGGATGTTTAAGCCACTGAGTCACATAAACAAGGAAATAATATTGGTGATCAGAAACCCCAAAAGTCCAGTGAATTAAAAAGCCTATATGTTGCAAAATAAACTTGATTGGCGGGGCGGGGGAAACTACTAACAGCTTCCCAGTTTCATCAGCCTTGAAGTTCAATAAGGTCTGGTTGCTGACTGAACACTTTTTGGTCACGCTGGAAAAACACAGACTAGCAACTGAACTGGGAAGGTGAAGATGGGGGCGATCCTAAGGTAAAGATTATTTCCTTATGTTCAGTAGTGAGAAAAAGAAATACTTAGCATATCTATGTCAACAATATGGGTGTTACACAGACCCTTAATGCACTGAAGTAACATTTCCTTCATCCTGAAAGGTTATATATGAACAATATATTTTAACACAACAAATCCCAGAAATAAAAGGCCAGAGATATGAATGAGAGTGTTAACTTCCATGAACAAGTTCAAAACATGAAATAATCAAATGATGAGTGCATACAGTGCTGGGGTCTATGGTTGCAAGTGGTAGTGTTAGGATATTAAGAAGTTAATCTAGATTTTCCATGTGCTATGGAGTTGTGTAGAGAAACAGTATAAATGCAACTGAGTGCTGCAGGCATAGGAAAAAGTACAAATCTTACTTAAAAAAAAATAAAGCAAGAAAAAAAAAGTATAAACATTACAATATAGATGCCATTATTTTGATAGGAAGTAGTTTAGGATCAGAGAGAAGTGCTCAGATTACAGAAGAATTACAAGAAAATCAATTTATGAAAGGCTGAAGGAAGCAAAAGTAGTTAACTAGCACAGTAGTAAAGTAATTCAATGACAAAGAGGATAGACTACAGAAAAACTGTATTCAGTATTGTATGTCATGTAAGGGCAATGAAAACACAATTAAAATGGTGGGTCATAATAACTAATATGAGCACTGACAAGCACCTGGATAAAGAAATCCTATGACAAATGGACTGTTGATCCATAGTGAATGAAACTTAATCAGTAGCAAAGATTACTGCAAAATAAAGCAAGACGGGAAGGTGACTTTTTAGAGCACAGTTGAGCCCAGCAAAATGTATAATAGTTCAGATGCTGCCTGTAGGCCAATACACATTGAACTGCACAAACAAGTATAAGGATCTCTGTGTACTCTTTTTGATAGTGGGGAAAAAATCCAATAAACCCCTCTTCTCAGTACAAACATGCAAAGAAACTTAAAGCAGTCAGAGATTTCTATTGGAAATTCCAATTCTCCGTGTAAGAGAAATCTCGACTGATGTAAAACTGGTGGAGGTGGTGCTACAGCTTCTAGTGCCAGAATCCACCTTCCATCATAAGGGAAATGTTGGGGGAGGAAATGGGAGAGGAGTTGGCGGGGGAAGAAATGAGGCTCCATGCTCCACTGATGTATGTTCTCTCAGGATCTTATATCAGAGGCTTACATTAAAACCACCCCACTGCATCATTAACATACACTAGGGCTGAGCAGCTAAAAATTAGGGAGCCATGACTAGCTCCTTGACAGCCTCCCTTCTCCGCGAGGCTTGAGCAGGCAACTTGAGCAGAGTTCACATGGAGTGGTGAATGACATCTTTTCTGTTCCAAGTAGATTGGTCTCAAAGGAAGTTCAAGATAGAAACACCTGGTTCTGCATCAGAAAAGAGACATCCTTCAACAACAACAAAACGAGAACAAATCAACTATGCTGAATTCCTCAGAGCTTCAACTTGGCCCAAATACAAATACAAAAGATGAAATACTGCAGGCAGCTAAAGCAATGGTTTTAGTTGGACGGCCAGATGTGAAGGACAAGGTTCCTTCCAACATTAGAGAGCATGGGACATATTGTGAGGAAACTGGTGTGCAACATGGAGTCCTTACAAATGACCGAAACTGATTATATACAAAGTTAAGAAATGTTAGCAAGAATTTATCCTAGCCACCCTAAGAGCAGAAGGACCTGCTTAGAATGCATGAACTGGTCAACTGACCTTGTTGCAAAGTGAGTATGGATTTTTTGAGGCATAAGATCATATTTATTTAATATATATTTTTTTAATATTCTGACTTCTACGAGGTCTCTTTTCATAGATATATAACAACTTGCGGAATATTGAAAAAATGAATGTTAGCTATAATTCTCCCCAGCAGTGGTGAATAATGGTCTACAATTCACAACTAATGAGCTTGCTAGGTTTGGTAAGGAACAGGCACATAATCTAATTTACATATTACATACAGTCAGATGGGGAAAGCTGAATCACCAGTAAAACCAGAAAAAAATAAAAAGAAAGCCAAAGCCATTTTTGCAAAGCAATGTAAGTATGGTAGAATACACTAGCATAAAATACAAATAGCAAACTTGGACAGCATCTAATGTCCAGTTGAGCCCCAGTACTGCTCTGGCTTGTGAGGAACTTTCTGCACTCAAATGTACTTTCAGGAATAATAAACTAGTAAAGTCAGTCTGAAAAAGGTGTACTGTGAGCCAGGAGCCAGGAATCAAGTAGACCTGCAAATAAATTAGCTGAGAGAGGGAAAGTGGGGAGGAGGAACCAGACTACTGGTAGCAGTATGCTTATTCACTGTGCAGCGGGACAGAAGACCTTACAGTGGAACTATGTTCTGAAAAGAAAGAGAGGCACAAATGAGGACAGAGGCAGGAACAGGTCCTACTGGTAAAGAGCCAATAGCTCCTCTTGTTTCTGTGGACAGAAGAAGCTGTGCATAACAAAGGCACAGCAGCATATGAAAAGGTGCCATTACAACACCTCAGCTGACAATGGATGATTAAAACATTGATAAACATGGGCTTGAATACCTCCTGTGGGGCCCAAGGTAGCTGCACTGAAGTAAGGATTCACTCCTGGAGGAGTGGTATTGCTACTGACATCCTGTGGAGCTCCACCAGGGGGAGATGCTCTAGTTATAGCCAGAGTTTCAGAAGAGCTAGCAGTGACTGCCAAGGAGATGTGCTGAATGAGCACATTAGCTGCCTTTTTTCTTACCTGTTTTTCCTCTGCCTGGCTGTGGAAACATTCTTAACCATAACCATTGGAATAAAGCCACCCAGTTAGTGGAGGTTATTGGCAGCATGAATTCCCCACAACAGAAGACTTTCCATCAGCACAGCAACACCCTGTATTCCACTGCCTCTGAGTGCAGATGCTACTTGTTTATACAATGAGTTAAATATACTTCCCACTTTGGTTCACCAGTCTAATATAAAAGTCAACAACAGACGGTTATGAGATCCTCCATGTGAATCATGTTGGCTGCATTTCTTGCTTTGCAATACTGTCTTGACATCTGTCATTTAAGGGCTTCCTAAGCTATCTATAAAAGTGTGTGTGAAATGGAAGAGATTTTGAATAACTATAGTTTTTTCAATCTAAAATAATTTTGCAAACTATGAGAAGGTTTAGTGACAGGCAGGGTTCATGGTTGGTGTCATATGTGATGTACTCACACCTCATACCCCAGTAAGAAAGGAAGACACATGGAAAAGAAATATTCAAAACCATTGGCAGAGAATGGATATTCCAAACTCAAAAAGAACTAGCCTGATTATTTTCTTCCTGTCCAAGGCAGTTTGAACTCCTTTAGTTCGTCCTGCCTAAAACAATGTACCACTTAAATAAAGGTATAATTAGAGTCACAATTTACTTGTACTTTTTTAAGTTTGTTTCATAGTTTTCAATGAGAATTTCAGATCTTTTTTCTCTTTAGTTGAATTACAATAACATTATCAAATAAGTGATAGGAAGAAACTTTTTATGCTGCTAACTTACATAAGATAGCATAATCATATAAAATAAACACATTTTAAAATTTCCATTTCCACAGTAGAATCCTTTCAAATTGGCAGTGAGCCTTACAATTCTGCTTTGTCACAAAGTTTGCAAGAAAATGTTCCAATTTACATGCAGTACACCAAGAAAGGTTTCTTACACCTCAGAAGTTGTATTTGAGCAATTCATCCAGAACCTGGCAGTCAGAATGCCTGGTTTGTATTCCAGAGTTGTTGACTGATTCCCTCTGTGACGTTGGGCAAGTCAGTTATTTTCTCTGTGCCTTAATTTATCCATATGCAAAACAGAAAACTAACATGGCTCTTATAGGGAATGCTTATGGACACACTGCAAGTACTCTCATATCCTCGGGTGAAAGAAGCAATAAATGTTAAGTGTTATAGAAGAGCAGCAACATCTCCATTATCAGTAACATTGCCACAAGCTTATTTTATAAAGCCTTGTGTTAGCTCCCCTGCCTCCATCACTTTGGCTTGGAAAACTGGTTTAGCTGAAGTTTGTGGTATTCACTGTGAAGACAAATGAGAATGTCTCTGCAGTGTCAAGAAAATTTAGATAGTGGTCTTTGAGGGAAGTCACTTTAATATTAAAGTGATTTTTTTTTGGCTATCTTTAATACAATTTTTTATTGTTAGTATTGTAATAGCACCTAATATCCCCAGTCATGGACCAGAAGTCCATTGTGCTAGCTACTGTAAAAACACAGAACAAAAATGTAGCCCCTGCCCCCAGAGAGCTTTTGTCTCCTACTTGCTTATAATCAACATAGCATTAACATTTCAAACTTTTACATATAACTAAAACTTTGCTATATTTGAATGCGCTACAGGTTACGTAGGAACACTTAATTTACCTCCCACTCAGAAGTTTTCACTTAGGGCATGTCTACATGGTCAGGTAATGCATTTTCTGGGGTGTGATTTCTAAAAATGTACTCAAAGGTGAGCATTAATTAATTGGTCCATGTAGACCCTGCTGGTGTGCTTTAATGTAGTATTGTTTCAAACACAACTATGTTAAAGTGCACCAGTGGGGTCTATAACATGTACCTGGGTAAATTAATGTGCATACACTAGTGCATTTTAGAAATCACACCCACAGCACATTAGACAAGCCCTAAATGGAAGATCCTTTTCTTATGTTCAATCACTGTATTAATGGAGTATTCTTTTGTTTTGTTTCTGAATAGTTAGAACCAACCCTGCTCCCTCTGATCTCAGTGAAATTATTTTGACTTCAGTGGAAATAGGCACTATGAGTTGGAAGTCAGTGGATTTACACTGATTTACAGTAGCTGAGAATCTTTCACTATACATCTGTTTAAGTCTGTTGCTATATGAGAACAATTGGCTGGCTGCAGCCTAGAAAGAACATAAAGGTATTTTTTATAGCTGACAGATCACTTCCTTTAGTTCAAGTGGCAGAGGTCTATGATTTTGGATTTGTAGGATCAGGTTTCCAGTTTCAAGTCTTCACTTGTCTTTCATTGCAGAGAGGCTGTGACTTAAGCCCATTATGAGGCTGATTTTAATCCCCCATTTAACATTCCATATACTTTCAACCTCTTAGGGTTAAGTCTGATTTTTTTAAAAATGCTTTTTATAGATAAACGCTTTTTAAATGGCTCCTTTTAAACATTTTTATAAATTCTGTCTTTTATTTATTTATTCATGCCTCTTTTTGCCCAGCAATATCATATTATGCCACATCATCTGAAACACAGATTTTTACATTGGCTCTGTGCAAGAGGCAGTTTTCAAGGACAGGAAATATAAAAATGTTAAGAAATTTCCATTTATTTGAAAACTAGAGATGATCCTTTGTCAGTGAGTCTGGTGAATAAAAACAAACATGGTAACCGAGGATGTTTTCATTGTTGATCATTTAGCTGACCAGGGCTACTTTTCAAAAGAGAAATCTAGACTCCAGTAAAATGGCTCCTCCTCGTGCATTCTCCACCAGAATGTCCACTTAGCCTGAGGAGAATGTACACAGGTGGGGTAGCAGAGAAGCAAAGAAGCTGCTTTTCCACTGCCTGGCCTTTTATATGGTCATTTAAACTTGTGCAAAGGATTGTCGTTCTGCTTTGGTTGCATTTTTCACACACTTTGCATGTCTGTAAGTGACTACACAAGGCAATGGAGAATCAAGTCCAGAGAGTTTAAGTGACTTGCCAATTGAGGGTTTGTGGCAGAACTGTGATCAGAGCTCTAATCTCTGTGGCTGTGCCCTATCTCTTTTCCACAAGGAGACAGCAGGCATTGGAAGCAGCCTGGAGGTGACTGCAGGTAATGCTACTATGATAAGTACTGTACAAGTAACTCTACTAATCAGCCAAGCAAACATTCCCAGGTTTTACAGAAATTGGTACCAACCCCTTAGTTTCAGTAAAACTAGAAGGACATCCAAACTGGGACAATCCTGTAAACTGGATATCTTGGTCTCACGTTGACCAGACTTCTGTTATGCTAACTAATCTATATGAATAAGTGATTACATTAAATAACAGCATGACTTTCTTAGGAAAAACAAATCTTACATTTCTCCTCCTCACTTTCTTCACTTCCCTGAGGACACCTACCTTCACAGTATTTATGTCTCTGAGGGGCAGGCAGTGAGGCATATTTTTGAAAATCCATTAATATATAAAGTATCCCGTTCCTCAGTAAAATAGAAAGATAAGAGGTAATTATGAATTTTGGTGTGTAATATGCAAGTCCAACAGGATTTAAATTTAGGTATGGTAATCTTAAGATAAATTAATAGGCTGCCTGTTCAAAATTCCAAACAAGCTAGCGGGGAGTAATATGGTATTCAGGGACTTCTATTCATAATACTTTAAGTTTTATGATCCAGTTTGTAGTATCACACATCGCCCAGCTGAGAGCCATTAAACCGGGCAACAATGCTTCCTCCTTCAGTTCCTTTGTGATTTATCAGGGCAAGTAAGTAGTTTCACATTTACCATTTTTAAATCATTTAGATATCAATAATTCGATACACTTGTGGTTTTCAAGGTAAATGCTAATCATTAATCTGTTGGGTATTTTTTTTTTAAGTATGCTTAGCGGCACTAGATCTGCTTTCTTTATATATTGTTTAGATTTATGTTCTATCCACTTTTATGATTTACAAAAATAGTGTTTGACTGAACATCTCATACTGAACACTTTACCTAAGAAATACAGCACCCTGGGTGGGAATAAAAGTACTGTCATTCCCACAACACCTTTCAAAAGTTTTAATCTTCCAAAGAGTTCAGTAACAATCCTCTTTTGTCTGCATATTGTCAACTATCTGGTGTAGTATGCATATTTATATAATCTCTAAAGCATGAGCTTCGGCTGAGTCTTGTCACATATGGTTCCCATTAAAATAGAGGGAAACATGGCTCCAGATGTGTTGCTTGGCTAACCAAGGTTTATATTTAATCTCTTTTAGTACAGTACCTCTTTAGTATATATCATAACAACTATTCACTGTTAAAAAGAAATTATTTTGAAAATAGCTAATGAATATCTGTTAATGTTCTTAAATTAGCATGCTGAATACTAACTGCAAAATTACATGCATCAGATTAAAAGCCATTTGAAATTATTAATAATCATGTCATATATTTTTTTAGCTCAACTGCTTCTGCAATTCTTGATCATCCTGTTATCGTATATTCCCCATTTTATGCTCAATTCATTTTTTTTAAATTTTGTTGCTTTCTGGGAAATGTCTATTGCATTAGACTTTAACAGAATAGAAGTTTATTTTGGTCTTTGCTTAGTACCCCCCACTCCTGATTATGAAAATGATCTACCATGAAATATACATATGTAATTGAATGTCTCTAGTGATATCTGGCTCATCGTGTGGGTTCTTTGACTGCTTAGTGAATTTAAGGTTTTGGTTGGACTGGTAACATGTTTGGATCTGGAGCTCAGCTCTGGTATTTTGATTTGGACTCACTTGTATGAGTAACTAATTATACTGATTGCAGTTTACTTTTGGGGCTAGCAGCAGCATGGAGCTAAGGGACCAGGCTGAGGTAGCATAAAAGGAAAAATTCCTTAGTCTCTGTAAAAGCCATAGTAATTATATTTTATGTAGCTGTCCGACAAAGGAGGAGGAGTATGAAATACAGCCCCCAATTTTGGGGCAGGTTACAATGCAGCCTCTTCATTGCATTCTGCCACCATATCTCTAGCCAATAAATTGGAGTCAAGTGTCTGCTTTCCCCCGCATGTCCCAGCCATGTGAATGTGTCCAGCTGTTGGAACTGTGTAAGTATAATTCCATTAGTCCAGGGCTAAGTTTAACATTCCTCTCTGTATTGGAGTATTTGGATCCAGCACTGAATGTTCCGGTCCTGCGCACAGGACTGCAGGAATCTTATTGCTGAGTGACTTCACCCACATCTTGCCAATGGATGTATTTCATCCTAATAGTAAATTCTACCAGATTCTACTGCATAGGGATGTGCATATCTATGCAAGAAATACAAAGGGTCAAAAAAAAAAAAAAGGTAAAGAAAAGAGGGATTCTGACATTTCTGTGCTCTACTGAAAACACTTCAATTAAATACAAATCAAGATAGCTGTTCAGCCCCATGGTTCATTTAATCTAATGTGATGTCTCTAACAGTGGCCGAGTGATTTAGAGGAGGCTGTAAAAGACCCTATAATGGATAATTCTGCAATACCATGCTTATGGGAGAAGTTTCATCTTAACTGCCATCAGTCAGTGGCTCTTTATGTCCTGAAGCATGAAGTTTGATAATCCTTATACATTTTTATCCTACCTAATTTTACTATGGGTGATATTAATATAAATGTCTGATCTTATGAATCCTCATTACTTCAACATCTTCTGGCAGTGAGTACTGCCAGATAATTATATGTTAAGTAAAAAGTAATTTCCTTTCATTGTAATATAAATAATCAAAAAGAATAAACAAGGTTCCCAATTAAAAAAAGGTCACAAAATACCTGTTACTGCAAGCTTCTGGATTCTTGTAGTCATGCATTAGACTTTGAGCGAATAAGTGAGGGTGGGGTAGAGGAAGCAATGGAGGGTTGGGGAATGGAGTGAGTGGGGAGGGGTCTCGGAGAGGGGGAGGAGCAAGGGTGTTTGGTTTTGTGCGATTAGTAAGTTGGCAATCCTATGTATATTCAAGTTCATATTTATAAATATTTAGGTTAGATTTTCAAGAGTGAAAACTACTCTAATACAAGTCAATGGGAACTTTATCATTGACTTCAATAGAAGCAGAGCTAAGCTAGCACTGAACACTTTTGAAAATCCCACCCATTATCTCTCTACTTTTGGCATTATTAATGAGAGCTGAAACCAACTACTAGTTTTCATGAATGCAAACTGCATACATTTCCCACGCTTGTGTTTATTTTTTTAAAAATGTATACACTTGAGTATTCAGAAAATGTAGACTTTGTATTTGTGGATGTACATAATCCACACCAATATGTCAATTAATCTGCAAAAATCAGTTTATACTACTACTTTGCAGTTGTCCTGGAAATAGCTTGTCTGTCTGAATAATTACATGAAAACACCTCTCTGGATGGGAGTGTATTGTATTTTTCAATTCTGCATGTGTGTGTTTTCTAGAAAAGAAATGAGTTCTTTGCAATTTGGTTCATAGATTAAAATCCACATACTAGCACTTCTATGAAAGTTTTAGGCAACAAAATAGATGCAGAATGAAACTGTTTGCAAATGGACTGTTTTAGAGGGCAAATATTCTCATCTCATATGTTTTTACTTTACTTATACTTCTTTTGGAAGCCAAAATGTTAGTCTAGGACTCATAGACTGGAATGTTTCATTTTAGCAACTAAAACTCAAGGAGTACTATATATCTTAAAATTCTAATTCTAATGTATTTAGAGGTCTAAAGTGTGTGTTATATATAAAAATAAAAAATCTGGCATATTAATTTATTCTAAACATTATTATTTTTTTTAAATTTTCTCCTAGCCTGGGACCTTGAAAATTAAATTCCAGCTCAAGGTGAATCCAAAAGACTATAGACCTAGATATGTTGGATCTTAAGTTTTCAAATATTGTGGGCTGGCAATTGAAGAAAAAAAATACATACAAATAACTTTTTGCATAATTTAAATACATTAATTCTTGGAGACGAGTAACACAAGGAAGTATCTTCCTCTGGTAGAAGGCATAAACAGAAGACAGTGAAAATTAAATTTAATTTTAGTTCTCAAAGTATCTATCTCTTAATGTTTTGAGTTTTTGTTGCTGTTTTCCCCTGAATATGTTCGGGACTGGTTTTTGAGCTTGATTTCTTCATAATGACATTTTGCTCAAGTCTACAACACACATGCACACACGTTTTCTATTCTGAGTTTTATTATATCTATTTTTAAATACAGAACATCTGGTGAGTTATATGAAAAGAATTATCTATGAGTTTGTGTCACATGGGCTACATGAGGGAGTAGGATGTACATTGCTGGAGCTTTGCTCCTCACACAAGAAAGGGCGAGATTTTCAAGAGTTCCAGATAAGATTTTCAAAATGCTCAGAACCCACTGCTGAGGCCAGATTTTCCAAAGCACCGACATGAGTTAGAAACACAAGTCCCACTTTGAATGCTTAGGTGCTTTTGAAAATCCAGTCCACTTATGGCCTCATTTTACATATTATGACCCAACATGCTGAACTCTTGAAAACTGGCACAAAATCATCAGCATCTAGTGTCTGATCTAGACCCCACTGAAGTTAATGGGAGTCTGTCCATTGACTTCTGAGTGTGTTATATCAGGCCCTTACATTTAAACAGAAAACTCTTCCTAGCAAGGTCCTTTCCAAAATCTTGGGTGTGACAAATTCCATGGGCAAAATTGAAAACAGAAAATGAAAATGCCAGATGATGCCATTATGAGATGACACAACAGAAGATGAACTGTCAGAGAACCATGCAGCTAAGAAATTGTATCCAAAATTACAGCAATCTCATAGTTCTGTTGGGTATAAAATTTGAAAAGCAAGCAGGGAAGACACATGAAAGAAAAAATCTTTCCATGGACAATGGTGAGCTGAAGCAACAGGTATAATAGAGGTTAATCTATCATTTACTCTTAAAAACCATCATGCTTTGATCCCATCTCTGTGAAAAACTATAGAGGACTCCTTCAATTTTTCCTGCCTATATGTTAAACCACACTAACTTTGGAATTTCTATTATGTGGGGTGTCAGTCCTCAGTCGCTCTCATGATTTCAATTAGTAATTTGCTCCAGGATGGAACACATACTAGTCTCTTCAAATAAAATCCCTAATAACCTCAACAGAATGCAAAAGTTTAACATCACTCCTTTAACATAAATTATTATTATTAAAGTAAGGAGATTAATCTCCTCATCTCAGTATTTGGTGGATCAACTAATGATTTTGCTTCCTTGGTTTTTATGCCAATCTCTTCTGTGTTTCTATAACCTAAACCCATATTGTTTCAAAATATTGTGTAAAGGATATTCAGCTTTCATTTGGAATAAAAGATAAATAAGAACTATGTTGTTACAAAATCCTGGGAGACTTTACTCTGCCAAATTTTAAAACTATAGTTTTGAGCTTGTCACCTTGGTTATGACTCAGAAAGGGTCATAGGATGTTCTTTCCAGTATGGTGACCTTTGACTGGATATTGAAAACAATCATGATCGTTCATAGCTCAGCAGAAGAATATATTTGTTTATCTCTGTCTATGTGATTGGTTGCCTCATACTAACCTATGCAGGGCTGGATCCTGTGTGCACAGAAGTGAATGGGAAACCATTGGCTTCAGTGGTGCAAGATCATGGCCTAAGTCATAAAGACTAGAGAGATACAATTATATTCAAAAAGAGGCTAGATAACATAAATAGATTAAGAGTATGTTAATAATTGATTAACAGACGCTTTAATAAACGGCTGATCATTTGTTAGACAATTATAGAGTCCAACAGATGAATGTCGCTTAATACTATCTTTGATGCTTCTACTAATATGCTTATAATAATCCAAAACATGTACTAGTCAAATATTTTAATAAACTATTTATAAATGTATCCTTAATAAAAAGTGTGACCCCAAAGTGTTATGCAACAATTGATGACATTAGGATAATTTTGATACACAACCCTCTGAGATATTAGGAAAATTGGAGGAAATGCTTTCTTTCTCTGTGAATGTCTTGCCATATCATAGGATCTCTATATTGACCTAAGTAAATGTTTGGGAGCCACTAATGGAGCTAGTTGGAAAATGGACACATTTCAGGAAAATCCTCAAGAGGCTTTCCCTTTTTAATTTGTTGATGTCATTTCTAAATGTTCCAACTTGCTTTAATCACTCAGGTGGCCATGTGTGCGTGTAAAGTAGGACTGTCCCTCTTTTTCAGAGCCTGTCTGTCCTGGTGTCCTTGTTAGTTTTGTGGAAGAAAACAACCAGTGCTGTGTCCTGGTTTTTGCATAAAATGGCTGTTTTCGAGGATCTCCCACATGAGGTCTGCTTCCCTGCACCAGCCCTACATGACTCTTCAGTTTCAGAGAAGAAAGGGTTGTGAATAGGCATTGTTTCAGGTATTGTTTGAATAGATTCATAGGGCTTGTCTTCACTACTGGGGAGATCGACGCTCCTGCAATTGATGCAGCGGGTGTGAATTTAGCAGGTCTAGTGAAGACCTGCTAAATCGACGGCAGAGCACTCTCCAGTCAACTCCAGTACTCCAGGTCCCCGAGAAGAGTAAGGGAAATCAATGGGAGAGCATCTCCTGTCGATGCAGGGCAGTGAAGACACCACGGTAAGTCGACCTAAGCTACATCGACTCCAGCTACATTATTCCCATAGCAGGAGTAGCATAACATAGGTCAGCTTACCCCGGTAGTGAAGACAAGCCCATAGAGTTTAAGACTAGAAGGGACCACTAGATCACCTAGTCTTACCACCTGTGTATTACAGGCCACCAACAGCGCCCAGTACTTGCACACAAAACCCAACAACAGCATAGGAAGAGGAGAATGTGGTATGATTATTCTGTGATTTTTCTCTCGCTTTTATTTATTGCTTCTGTGTAGCCTTTCACTGTTACTCCTGGCTTTACATCTGGAGGGAGTCGTTCATTTATTCATTTAGTCTGTTTGATTCGTTACTCTTACATACTTTCCAGATTTCCTCTCATTGTTGTGAGCCTTTTAGTTGGTGGAGTAAAGATTTTTTCTGTTAAGACAGACATCAGGGAGGTTTCAAATTGGAGAGGGAGGTTACAGCGAGCTCAATATTAGAGCAAGGAGCTGCTGGATAGGGATCAAGGTCTTCAAAAGGAGAAAAATTATATTGGAGAATGGGGGGTAGAAGTTGCAGAAGCTGTGAAGAATTGTCTGGCAGGGAAGTAAACCAACAGTGCATAGGGGGAATGTTTGGGAGTGGGAGGGAGGAGAAGAGCTGGAAAAGTGCCAGCAGATAACTGGGAGAGGAGGAGTGGTACAGAGAATGTTCAGATAAACAATTTCTATATGGCAAAAGCAATAGAATAAGCTATACTGATACTTGTTTTTGCAAAGTATAAGTCAGAGATGGGAAGCTGCAGAGGGAGCATGAAACATGCCATTATGTTTAGATTGTCTAGACAATCCATATCTAGTGTAATTTTTCAATGCATCTACTTTTTCTGCATCTACTTGCATTCCCTTCCCAGCCCACTGGCTTAGGGGCTGCAGTTTGTAATCAGTTTCCACATTCAAATTATTAGTGGCAGCAGTGTGTCTCATGGGAATTCAGAGACTGATGAATGATTACTGTTTCTGTTTGCAAGAACTATATTTTAATTTGTTTATTGCAGTTTTAACTGGAATTTGTAGGATTGCCACCAACTGATTAGTTTCTAATGCCTTTACATAACACTGGAGAGAAAATCAGAATGAGACGCTTCATTTCAGGTTTTTTTATCATCATGCCACATCTAATTGCCATAGTCAGTGTCATTCAATTCAATCGTGTACATTCATAAAGTTTATGAAGCGGAAGTAGTCGCTCTGTAGTTAAAGTTGAAGTCACCTTCCCATAATTTTAAGCTCAAATTTCAAAACTTGTTCCCCCCAGTTACTTTCCTCAAAAATAAAAACCCTGATCTTCCTGAAACTCCCTAATATCACATATCATCCCAGGATAGTTTTCCAAAAGCACAGTTTGATAAAAATTAGAAATGGAATTTTAAAACTATTGGTAAATTTTTCAAAAGCTCCAAAGTGAAACAAGATCCTAAGTCTCGTTTTCAAAAGTGACTTAATCAATTGGACTTATGCTCTTAAGTACCTAGGTCACTTTTGAAAATGGGAGTTAGGGTCTTGGGTCACTTGGATGCTTTTGAAAATGTTACATGTTGTGTTTGAAGGTTTGAGTTCACTGTTGATATTTTTCTTTTTCTTTATTTTTAAAACTATTTTAGTTCATTCAAAGTTCCAAAATGGCTTGGCCTGTATACTCCAACTTGGTCTGGTTTTGTTGACCTTGCTTAAAAGAACCTTTTGTATTTTGGAAGGGCAAGGAGTGAGGGAATCACAAATACCCAAACCCAGCTTGTGATGCCACACACTAAGGGTACATCTCCACTGCACAGTTAACCTGGGCTCCTATCCAGGTTTTAGTCCAAATTCCTACCATCCATACAGAAAAACCTCTGACCTGAGTTTGGAATTACTTTAAGACTGAGCTAGTTTACATGGGTGGGAGTTAGGGTAGAGCCCAGGCTTCAGTTTAACTCCGGTTGGAAGCTACCTTTTTGCAGTGAGGATGCAGGCAAAATCACGCAAGTGCAGATAGTTCGCCGATGCCCATCCCACAATTCCCATGGATTGGCAAGTTCTCCCACAACTGACACAATTGCCTGAGAAAGAATCCTAGAACATCTCAGCAGAAGGAACCTTGGGAGAGGCCCTCGGACACACATGGGTGAATACAGAATCATTACATAGATTGAATCTATTTCCCCATGTTAAGTATCCTCACACCTCTTGTCAACTGTCTGAAATGGGCCATCTTGGTTATCACTACAAAAGTTTTTTTTCTCCTGCTGATAATAGCTCATCTTAATTAATTAGCCTCTTAGAGTTGATATGGCTACTTCCACCTTTTCATGTTCTGTATGTATATATATCTCCTTACTGTATGTTCCATTCTATGGATCTGAAGAAGAGGGCTGTAGCCCACGAAAGCTTATGCTCAAATAAATTTGTTCGTCTGCCACAAGGTGCCACAAGTACTCCTGTTCTTTTTACAGAATCAGAGAGGACACAGTAGCGTGGGTAAGGCTTCGTAGTGAGGATGATCACACCCGGCTAGGAAAACCCAGGTGCTCAGACCCAGATGCCAAACACTCAGGTTTAAATGTGTAGTGAAGACATACCATAAAGTACCAGATAAGGTTTTAACTAGGGGTTCATTACAGCAGGCTTATGAAAAAGAGCCAGTGGAATGTGAGAGAGGGGCCCTGAGGTTAAAACAGGAAAAATGAGTGTCCAGCCCAGCCAGCAAAAAGGAAATGGGAAACACAAGATATGGTAAGTTAGGATAGTTTATTTCATCCCCTGCATAGCTGCCAGCTCTCCCAATCTGTTCAAAGCTGCCCTAAGTTATAAACAGCTATCCTGGAACTTACCATCCTCCCTGAACTCCTGGGCAGTTGGAGTTTTGTGTTATCCCTCACCACCCCACGTAGCTGTCCCAGGCCCTTCCCCTTCTCCCCACTACCCAAATATATTGATGAAGTGGGGACAAAGCGGAAAGGGAAAGAAATGCCTTTACATGTCACCGGTTACCTGGGTTAGTGTTAGTTCCTTTAATAGCTTCAAAGCTATATCTTCACATGCCAGGTGAACAGCCAGACTTCACACTGCTCAGAGGGTGATCTTTCATATAGCTCAGGCTGCTGAGTGTATTCTTACGAATTTTAGGTTATTTTCTCTGCCTTTTATATTCCTCTTCCTCAAAGAAGAAGACAGCCTAAAATTTCCCTCGGTGGATGCACATTCCTCATATGGCTCAGACCCTGGTTACCCACCCTGTGTGGAGAATTGTCCCTGCCAAAATTCTTTGCATGTTGGCAACTATGCTAGAGTCAGGTGTAAGTTAGCTTTTGCTTAATGAGGTTTGGTTTGGTTTTTTAAAGGAGGAGGAAGAAAATGCCTAGTTCTGGGATGGTGCCTAGTTCTCCACAGAGGCATGTGTTCCTTTAAGATACAGGATGCAGTAGTTTGTTTTCCCCTCTCCCTTCCCCCACCCTTTTTCTGTTACCTTTGCTTGTCGCAAGCTGCTTTACTCTTTCAGACATTTATGCCTCCCAGTGGCACAGTGAAATCTGTAACTGGAATAAACAGCATCTGTTACAGTTCAGGAATGAGCTGTCCCTCTGATCTCTCTCTGTCCCTCCATGGACAACTGTTTCAAGTGAGTCCTGCACTTCTCTCAGAATAGAATCCCGTGAGTCACCACACTTTTGACGGGTTGTGAAAAATCCTGTTTCTCAACTATGTTACCTACAGCAGGTTCAAATAGGCCCCTGCTAGAGAATTCTCTCCCGGAGCAGTAACTAGGGTTGCCAACCATCAAATCATACAAACCCAAACACCCTTGTCGCACCCCCTGCCCTGCCCCTTCTCTGAGGCCACGACCCCCATTCACTCCAGCCTCCCTCCCTCCATCACTCTCTCTTCCCTGCTGTCACTCACTTTCACTGGACTGGGGCAGAGGGTTGGGGTGTGGGTGTGGGTGTGGGCTCTGGCCTGGGGTGTGAGGCCGAGGGGTTCAAAGTGTGGGAGGGGGTTCCAGCTGAGCCTGGGGTAGGGGGTTGGGGTGCAGGAGGGGTGTGCAGGCTCCGGGAGGGAGTTTGGGTGCAGGAGGGGGCTCAGGAACGAGACAGGGGTTGGTGTGCAGGAGAGGGTTTGGGGTGTGGGCTCTGGGAGGGAATTTGCATGAGGGGGCTCAGGAGTGGGGCAGGGGGTTGGGGTGTGGGAGGGAGCTTGGGGTGCAGGCTCCAGCCAGGCGGCACTTACCTTGGGTGGTTCCCGGAAGCAACGGCATATCC
Organism: Trachemys scripta elegans; assembly: GCF_013100865.1. NCBI lineage: Eukaryota > Metazoa > Chordata > Testudines > Emydidae > Trachemys > Trachemys scripta. The sequence goes on from NC_048308.1 coordinate 48,240,540, forward strand.
GGCAGTGGCTCCTAGGCTCGGGGAAGCCAGGCAGCTCTGTGCACTGCCCTTGCCTGCAGGCACTGCTTCCGCCTGCAGGCACTGTTCCCGCAGTTCCCATTGGCAGTGGTTCCCCATTCCCGGCCAATGGGAGCTGCAGAGTCAGCGCTCAGAGTGGGGGCAGCGTGCAGAGACACACCCTGGGCCGCACCTCTGTTTAGGAGCTAGAGGGACATTCCGGCCGCTTCCGGGAGTAGCACAGAGCCAGGGCAGGCAGGAAGTCTGCTTTAGCCCTGCTGTGCCACTGGACTTTTAGCACCTAAAATTTCCCAGATTGGCATCAGTAGCCTCCAGGAGATCGAGCCCAATTCCGGGAGACTCTTGGCCAAAATGGGAGGGTTGGCAACGCTTGCAGTGACCAGCTGGTAAATGCAGTGATAGAGAACAGCTTGTTCACATTAGGGTATGTTTTATTTATTCTTCAGAACACCCTAAGTAGAGAGAAAAGAGTTAAAAATAACTCTAGCTTTAAATGCATATTGTCTTACCTAAGCTTATCCCTGACATTGGGTTGGGTGAGATAGGTGGTCATCTAAAATTGCTGTCTTTCTGACAGTCTGCGCCTCAGTCAGTCTATGTATCCCTGAAGAAAATGCCTGTGTCTCCCTGAAGACACAGGCTGTCTTTTATCCATTTCAAAGGTCCTTTGGTTGAAAGTTCCTGCCAGAAGATCTTCTGAGGTTTCAAGTAGGGCTCCTGAACCTGATCAAACTTATTCATGCATTTCTCCAGAGCGGGATGGAGGTAGTCTTCATACAGTGGATTCCTGGTATTATCCATTTGAACACCAAGCAGTTGTGTGTCTATAGCCATTCTTTTGGATTCCTGCAGGATTTAACCCTTGGCCACCTTTTTAGCCAGCAATAAATAACCCCCAAATCCATACAGTATATATACATACACTCTCATACTGTCTCGCTCACTCACAAATTAATGTAGCTGCCTCCCACGTTCTTCACAGCATTTCATAGCTAATTTACAGAAAGCCCATTCAAGTCAGTGGACAGACTTCCATAGATGATGTTGGGTATTAAATCAGGTCCTATTTGTGTTATATAGTGTCCTCCATAAGAGAACCATACAGCTGATAGCATTAAAATGGAGTCAAAATAATAAATATTAGAGAACAGTTAAAGGTAGCTGCAAGCTGGGTTCTTCTGCTTAGTTTTAAGAGCTGAGGCAAACATTTCCATTTCAGATAATAGTAGGAATGAAGTATATGCGATAAACATTTATTATTAATAAAAGTTGGAGTCAGTTTCCTTCCAATTTACAATCTGTTTTATTTAATCCCAGTTGTGTTGGGTTTGTTGCAAAAATAATTTCAAACTAATCTCTGATGAAAGATTCAGCAATGATTTTTTTACCAGTCAGGCAGTAGACAGGTTTTGGCTTTTTATTATACAGGTTTCTTTAAATTTTTATTATACAGGTTTCTTCGTCCTTGTTCTTTAAAGAAAAAAGATAAGCTTTTATTTTCAAATAGGTCTCAGAAATTCAACATATGTAAACACAAAATGAGGAACCAAACTGCAACTTGGTACCAGATTTTTTTTAGAAACTGATAAAGCAGCTATTTTAATGGTGTTATATTTTCCAGATGTTAACTTAATCTACCTTTGGTCTAAATTCCTTTTGGACTCAAATCAATAAAGTTGCATCAGGCATAAATTTGGCATCTTTTTAATTATGCTAAGACTTCAGTAACACAATGATAAATTATATTTGTAAATGACCTTCTCTTGGAGCATTTCTCAATTAGAAAGCTCCAGAAGTTATTCTTGGTTACTTTTATATTTTAAATCACGGTATGTTAACACACTCAGTAACTGTTATATATGTTGTTTTGGTTTACAATAGTTTCTTGAAGCCCCAACAGAGATCAGCTCCTTGTTGGGTAGGCTCTGTGTGTATTGTGTAGAAATGATCCCTGCCTCAAAGAGCTTACAGGCTACTCTAAGCCCAGATTCAGGAAAACATCCTTATTCAGTACATGCTTAAGTGCAATTCTGAATAAGGGCTTAAATAGAAAAGACTGGGAGAAATAAAATATTATTATCCCCATTTTTAAAATGGGTAACTGAGCCATAGACAGATTAAGTGATTTGCCTAATGTCACATGAAGCCTGTGGCAGAGGTAGTACATAGATGATCCGTAATCTTCTTACACCTTAAACACAACACCACTCTTCCTCTCTTTTTACTGATGCTCTGAGTCTGGTAGCATGTTAGTAAAGTATGACATACAAAATAGGGATTTTTTTAAATAAAACTTTCATAACTTAAAATGTAGAATAAAATGTAGTTCCTGCAAAGTCTTCTGTAGGCAAACATTTTGGCTAAATGCTTTCTTCTGTTGCTTGAAATTCATATGTTAGTAGCACTTCTGGCCACCTCACTTATATTAGATTAGCTACCAGCGTTTTCATTACTGAAAACTATTGATAATTTATCTGAATGTTCCCTGTCATGTACTAAATCAGGTAGCATTGCCTCTCATACCGCTAAACTCAACATGACAGCTAGCCATAACTGACACATTTAAATAAACCATGCTTTTGGTTACAATTACCTACACATTCTTTGTTAAAGCAGGTAAATTAAATCTGGACTTTGGGGCCAGATAACGTAACTGAAGTCAATGGCAAAACTTCCAGTGACCGTAATGTGAAGTGGATCAGGCCCTTAATCAGCTGATCTCGTGGTCCTTTGGTCAGCTGGGATATTATATTTTTTAGAGGGTACTAATCCTAAACCCTGTGAAAAATATTATGAGTTGACATTTGTACTTCTGTTTTAGTACATGGGCATTGCAAACATAAAACAGTAAAATTAAGTTAAATAATTCAGTAATGACTCTTCAGTTATACAAGAAGTACAAAAGTCCTGAAGATGAATAAAACAATTTGGGTTTACGGTAAGTTATTGTATTATTGTTTAAGTTAAATAGGGCATTAACTGTTTTTTTCCCTTGGTAAGTGGAATAAGTTTCCATAGTTTGTACTGTTTTGGTAAAGTTCTTTTAGGAGTTGCTATTATTTAATATCTGTGCTTAAATGGCTGATATGTCTCTAACATAGGGAGATAAGTAGAATAGTGTCTCATCTATTGTGTCAATGTCCTAATATACAGAAATGTGGTGAAAATTATGAAGTATAGTATTTTAGATTTGGGTTAACGGCTTTCAGTTTACATTGAAATTGTCAATGCAAGGACAGAAATGACAGTACTTTTAGTATAATAATGACTTTGTTTTAAGATTATTCGATTAATTACAGTTGTGTTTCATTGCCATGTAGATTTAACGAGTGTAATGATAAAGGGTCATAGGTTGTAGTATGAAAAGTATGTCAAAATTATATCCTTTTAATTAAAAGATCCATTGGAGCTGCTGGAAGAGTAAAAACCATGCTATTTTATGGGCAGGACATTTGCATGGCAGGTACAGTTCCTAAAAATACTATACTTAGGTTTTTGCTTAATTTGCAGTAATTTTAGTAATTTTATAGAGAGAGTGTTAGTTGTCCTTTAGTCAAGAAGGCATGTACTACTATAAAATCTGATTAAGAAAAATAATCTTTAACAAAAATGTACTATACTGCTGTTTTTAGATTTGTTAGCACCATTGATGAAATCTTGTCCCTGTTGAGTTCAATTGGAGTTACTGACGTCAGTGTGGTCAGAATTTCACCCTGTGGTGTGTAAGTGATTTCTCTGCCCATGCAGGGAGCTCAACACAGCTTATTGCAGGATCAGGCTCCGTTTTCTGAAACCCTTACATTGGTGAGAATTTATTACGCAAGTAACCTCACTGATGTGGCCATGATCCTGTTCTGACAATCACACAGATGGACTTGCCTTTGTAGAAGATCTGATTTGAAAATACAGAACTCCACCTCCCCCATCCCCACCCCTTACCTAATCTTGTCCTCTACACCTTTGCTACTTTACAGGTTTTAGTAAAAAATTCCATAAAACAATATTGGTAAATACATTTTAGAGATCATAGTAAGTTATTTGCAACTCAGGCTAATTCATCATAGAGTAAATAGGTGGTAATTATGCCATAATTTGCATAGTGTTACTCAGATATGAAAACTATCAAATATGTGGTGATTTTAAAATAAAATACAAAGGATTAAAGTATAATTACCTGTATACATTAATCTAAAAGACATACAATCTTTACATGAAAATAAGGATGTAATTACTGTACTAAGAACTAAATATAGTTATTTGCAAAGCAGGACAAAATTTGCAAAATCTATTCCACGTATTTGCATTCAAAAGCTTACACTAATTTGTCTTGGCCATCTTGACAATACTATTTGAAGTATTCAGTGTTGGCCTAACATTGCTCCCATCAAAGTCCATGGTAAAATTCCCATTGATTTCAGAGGGGGCAGAGTTATGGCAACAATGAGCACTTTGAAAATCCGACTTTGTTTTTTTTTTTCGTTCTTCCTCAGGCTCAGAATGCCATGGGAAGAGCGGGCTAGAGGGAGGCCATTTTCAAACACCATGGAGTGAGCATGTTGTCTGGGGCACCTGGACAGAGGAAGGGAGGATGGGCGAGTAAGAAACCAAACAAAAGGTGTTTTAAGCAAGGGGCTCCAAAGGAAGATTGCCCTGCCTACACTGGGAAGTAATGGGGTATTTCCAAATTAAGTGTAGGATTCCATGTCTGTAAAATGCTAGCAAAGAGAAAATACAATGCTAAGGATATTATCAGGGTTAGAGTCTGAAATCGGGATAAGAATTTTGTGTCAGAGGATCTATCTATCTATCTATCTATCTATCCAGTGTTCCCACCATATCAGACCTGTATCCTTTACCTATCTGTTCCAGTCTGGGAGGTAGATGTAGGTAAAGGAAACAAGTCTGATATGGTGGGAATACTGTCATCAGCAGATGACACTGGTTTGATGGAAAATCTTTCTGGGGAGCACAACTTGAAAAGAGTTGACAGTCTCAAGGCACAAAACAGGGCAATATAAATACAGGTTATGTTTTACTGAATGTTCTTATTAACTTTCACACTAGATATTCAGCATTCATTTTAAAACGTCTTCTTCTGTCTGTGTAGACTTAATGTTCGTTGTTTAGTATATATTTAACCCATTTCCACTTGTGTCTGTTAAATCTCAGTGAGGGGAGCTTTCCAATAATCCTATTCAGTTTCTCTGGGACGTTCAAAGAAATACCTTCCTGAATCACCTGATTTTTTTTTTCCCCATTCTCTTTCTTTAAATTAACTATTTTAGAAAGGACATGGTTTCCCTACTTAAGTCTCCCTTTTGAGTCTAGTAGAAGAGGATACTTTAGTTACACTCTATATGTGTACACAGGAAATCTGTCTGGCATGCATTTGCTTCCTTATACCTGTGCATGCAACCTGTGCAATTTGATAGGTATTTAGATTTACAAATAACCATCAATTTGTACAAACACCAATGTTCATATATAATAAAGGCAGGCATATGCTTATAGATATATGTACATGTAAGTTGGCGAATTCAGTTTAAATACATTTTGAATGTCACATAATAATAATTAATGGAGATATCCCATCTCCTAGAACTGGAAGGGACCTGGAAAGGTCATCGAGTCCAGCCCCCTGCCTTCACTAGCAGGACTAAGTACTGATTTTGCCCCAGATCCCCCAAGTGGCCCCCTCAAGGATTGAACTCACAACCCTGGGTTTAGCAGGCCAATGCTCAAACCACTGAGCTATCCCTCCCCCACATAATAGTTAAATAATCTGTTAACTTGACATTTTATTATAGATTTGTCTCCTTATTCTTTCCTTTTGTGCATTACTTCTCAGGTTGAAGTGCCACAAAACAGAAAACATATTTGACTGGCTGATTCTCAACATGAACCGTGCTTTCAGCAGAAAGAAAGGTAAATAGTTTGGCTTTCATTATATGGGAGACCAAAGCAATTCTGCATAAATACTTGTGAAGGTTAAAAATATTAGTATTACAGAATAATTCCTTTCTGAGTAGTTGTATTAGACCAATTAGTTTAGAAAGAAATGACTTTCTGGAAATTATATGGAGCAAGTCACTCCAGGTGCATACCTATAAAGAGTCTTCTGTCTGTAGTATAAGGCTGTGAGAGCCTGTACTGAATCTCATGCTATTTCCATTATTGATTTCTGATCAGAGGGAATGCAAGAGGGTGTTAGAACAGCTAAAGGGAGGCATGGAGGTCTCTGTGCTGCTGTTTATTGTTTCTAGTGATTGAGCTTTTATTCCCAGTGAAGCTGTTTTGGAAAGTCAAATTTTAATAGAACTAAACCACCCTGTGTTACAGCAACTCTTTGTTCATTCTAAAGGCCTGGGCTTTGAAGGCTAAAATTAATCTTGTGTTTATGTTGAAAAAGAGACTTTCTAAAAGTGTATGTATCTACTGCCAAATAGTCTATAACAGCTAAATTCCTACTTATAGATCTTTCAGTTCATTCATTCATTTTTTTCATTTGGTTGTTTTAATGTATTTAATTTTTGGACAGAGTTTTACAGATAGATTTTCTTTTTAAGCAAATACAAACAAATTTGTTTGATGTGACTGAAAACATTTAACAGAAAATGATATTTGTGTATTAATAATGAGGAAAACATTAACAATAAGAGCTGCATCTTCTGGGCTTATGTTCACAGAATTCAAATAGATCTTTGTTCTAAAGACCATTAAGTGATAAAGACCATTGACCAAAGTCTCTGTTGGTATAAATGAGTAAAACTCCATTAAAGTCAATGTGAATCCATCCATTTACACCACAAAAAAGCCTCATATTTGCCACATCTATCTATATTAAAGTTAGAAGCTTAAGGTGACTTATAATAGAATCTAACAAAATGCAGTAACAATATCTCTGTGACCCTTGTGGAGAATACATCTACTTAGTTTATTGATGCTAAGGCCACAGACCCATCTATATGCAGTCATAGATTTATTCTCTGGTTCAGAGAAGTAATCAGATGTTTTCCTGGAGACACATTGTGTTAATTGCTGTTGCCTAATTTTCCTTAGCATATTTGTTTTTATGTTTTTATAAAAAATATTCACACATTTTATATTAGTTTCCACACGCCCCCCCCTCCCCCCGCCATGGGAAGAGTTTTTTCCTGTAGATAACCTTTTCCCCTATTCTGCTCTATTGGCTGCTGATACTATTTGCAACTTGGTCCCTCCCTCCATGAGAAGTAGCCTGTTCTTCCAGACTCCTTATGTTTTGTGGTGGTTTTCTTGGTAGTTCACTGGGTTATCCTACGGTCAGATACTTCCTTACTTAATCATTGTGGCTCCCAATCCTCTGAAGCTCAGGGATACACCACAGAACATAGTCCCCATCCCTTCTGCGTTACCTCCCTTTCCCCCCACCCACAACATATTGTATGTCTTATGTGGCCCTTATATGTTTAGTTAAATACAGGCAGTCCTCGACTTTACGACGTTCGACTTAAGACAAATGGCACTTATGATATTTCTGAATTGACACCCTGATTCGACTTACGGCCATTGGTTTTGACTTTTCGACGCTCGGTCCCGCAATAGAGTGGATTGCAGTTCCGAGTTACAACCTTTCGACTTACGACGCAATTTTCAGGAACCAATTGTGTTCAATGTCCGAGTAATCAAATTAGGTGAGGGTTTAATTGATTAATTGAAATCTCAAATTGAATAGGTAATATCAACCCACCCATCTTTCAGCCTAATGATGACAACTGAAAGCATTCATAAGTTCAGGAAGCACTTATTCACACATGCGATCATAAAGAATTAGAATCTCCGCAGACAAAAGTTGTAATTGAAAATAATACGGGTATCTGGTGAGAACAGATTATAGGAACACAGGCTTCACTGAACAATACTTTCCCTGATTTCAAGTATCAGAGGGGTAGCCGTGTTAGTCTGAATCTGTAAAATGCAACAGAGGGTCCTGTGGCACCTTTGAGACTAACAGAAGTATTGGGAGCATAAGCTTTCGTGGGTAAGAACCTCACTTCTTCAGATGCAAGACCTGATTTGTTATGTTAAAGTGCAATATAAATGTAAGATCACCAAGTATCATGATGATTAAATTTTGATACTTATACTTTTGATACTTTTGATCAAAGTAGCATAGAACTCAGTGGGAACTTTTCCACTGACTTTAACAAGAGCTGGATTGCCTATCCATTTTTATATTTCATGGAGACAATGTACTTTGTGTTTGAGTTGCAGAAACTTTAAATAATTTAAGAACAATAAAAAAGAAATGAATATCAGAATGAAAACTGTCTACTTTTAAAATCAACAAATGCAAATTATATACCAATTTATATTAATAGAGTTTTCATGGATCTTATTAAAAACTAAGGGGAAAACTGAGATGTCATTGTCAATGATGTTGGAAAGTTGTTTTTCTCAAACGTTTTCAAAACAGCACTGTACAAATTCCTGCTTCTTCTCTGTCAAAAAGTGTGAAAGTTTTCTTTAGGTCAAACACATAACACATATATGTTTCTCTGTGTATTCCTCTGACCCATTTTTCTATGCCTGGTCCCATCCTTACGATGTATTACCTTTAATTTAGCTTTGTATAGTGATACCCAACCAAGCAAGGTGACTATTTTGCAAAACTTCCTCTCCTCAACTGCAGCAGTAGATAGTTCTATTAGTAGAGATGGGCAGAGATCACACTCTCCCTAATCTCAGCTGTTTCCGTATGTCTTGTCTTCAGTCTTAGTTGTAAGATCTTCTGGGAATTTAATATGTTTATAGTAAAGAAAAAGATTACGTATTGTAAGGGCAATCATAAATGTTGTGACTACATGTAGGGGATCCTTATTATTAATATTGGTATCCACCTTACATGTATATAACTGAAGGGATGATCAGGATCTAAATATATATATACACATACACACACCCCGTGTGTGTGTGTGTGTGTGTGTGTGTGTGTGTGTGTGTGTGTGTGTGTGTGTAAAATATATAAGCAAACTGAAAGCATTAGATTATTAACTTTTAAATGAACAATCATCAGTATTTGAGGCCGTATCTTAAAGGGTGTCTGTTTTTCTTGCTGGCTCTGTAGCCTGAAATTTATAGATATTACTGTAGAAAGTGATCATACTGATGCACAAACAGAAAAGTTAACAAAATGGAGCTACTGTTTGTTGATTTATGCTGCATTAGAAGCACAGGGAAAATGTATTATTTTTGTCATATGGAACGGGACATTTTTAAGCACAGAATAATCATGGTGGAAATGTAGGCAATTGAAGGCCACATTTTTTCACTCTGGGACAAATTCAGCATTGAATTACAAGCTGTGAAATCTCACTGAGGCTATGTCTACACTACCCGCCTGGATCGGCGGGTAGAAATTGATCTCTCGGGGATCGAATTATCGCGTCTCGTCAGGACGCGACAATCGATCCCCGAATCGACGCTTGTACTCCACCAGCGGAGGTAGGAGTAAGCGCCATCAACGGGGGAGCCGCGGAGGTCAATTTGCCGCCGTCCTCACAGCGGGGTAAGTCGGCTCCGATACGTCGAATTCAGCTACGCCATTCGCGTAGCTGAATTTGCATATCTTAAATCGACTCCCCGCCCCCGTAGTGAGGACGTAGCCTGACTTGTTCAGGGTGTGGCTCTACACTGAATTTGGCCTATAGTTTGTTATACTCTAATGCCCTGATTTAATCGAAAAATAAATGCACAGGTGTCAGCCTTAGTTTAGATATGGATACACAGGTCTATGTAAAGACTACTGTTCTGTGGGAAAATCTGAATTCTCTAACATCATGTGGAAAAACAACATTTTTAACAGTTATGATTGCTGCCAGGTGATTGATTCATGAAACCTGGAAGACCCTCACAACACTAACTTTAATACATTGAAGTAATTACAAATGACAAAGTATGAGAAATTGTATCTGTACTGACAGCTAAGCCAAATGATCATGGTTCTTTATGACAGTCATTTATGGAAATAGACAGACAAAATTTAATGACAAAGTTTGAAATATCACAAGAATGCCTCAAGGAAAAGTTACAGAATACAATTTCACTTGAATGGACTGTCTCTAAAATGATCTTCAGAATTATTATAATCTCATGCTATATTTCACAGACAACATAAGTTTAGTGTTTCCTATTCTTCCTGTGGACATGAAGGAAACAAGTGAAGCCATAAAAGTGGAGGAAAATACCTATGGCACATAAATAAATAATAGTAACATATAAAAACCAATTTCTTCTACTGCTAGTTTCCTTTGGTTTCACATTTCTTATTTAGATGTATGTAATTAATTTATCATAAATTTTTAAATATAAAATAAAAAAGAAAGAAGGGTATTTTCTATTGTAGTACAACCTGTGGAAACTCTCTGTGTGGAATGCATTAGCAATTTTCCAGAATTTTAAAAGTTGTTATCCTTGTTCTCATTGTGTTCTTGTTGCTGTGGTATTTTTTTTCTTAGATAGTCACTCAATAACATTTGTGTTTTTTTTTCATAAAAATAATGATCACCTGCCTAAGAGTTTTATTTCATTAGAAAATGAGACCTAAACAAAAATAAAGTAAAAAGCTAACACATAATGTGAATGCTTGGCTTTTTTTCCCTAGACAACCATACTTACCAGAATGAAACTTGGAGCATGTGAAAGGTACAGAATTGCATGCCAAATAGCCCTTTGCTACTCCAGTTTCGTTGGCCTTTTGATATAGAAATTGGTCATTTTCTTCTTCTTAATAATTTAACTAGCTTCAAATATTAGAATTTTTGCATGAAAGATTATCAGATGGTTTCAGTCATAGCCCTTCTAGTGTTTGAAATATAGTGACAGATGAAACCAGAATTTCAATAACAGAGGCATTTTTGGGTTAGTAACCCAACACATTTTATTTTCTAAGGGCCTCTTGTATCTATTATATTGTTCTCAGCAGGCTGCTAGTTTTCCTTTCCAATATGTAAAATATGAGAGAGAATTCAAAAATCTTTTACATGTAGGGACCAAATTATCTTTTCCATTGCCCTCTGCAGAGGGGTGAAAATAAGTGGAAGATGGGGCAAAAAAGTGAGATCTCTGCAATATGCTCTCATACTACCCCAGGATCTAAGCAAGTCCCCTGGAATGAGTACCAAGCAGAAGGCATCCATGGATTTGGGGCAAGGGAAGCAGAACTGGGCAGTGCACAGACATATAGGGAAGAGCCAATATATCAACATGATTTCTGAGAGTAACCATGAGCGAGAAATGCAAAGGGAAAGTTTCTCTGTAGGGATTTTCTTGGGTTTGTAGGGTTCTGGTCTGATTTCATTTTGGAACTTCATGCAGTTGTACTGCTACTCTTTGATCCCATATTTTTCACCATGTGGGAAGCATTAGGCAGCAGCTGGGAAAGTTCTAACTCGTACAATATTTTGCAATATATTCTCCTCTCTTTCATGTTTCTGTGGGTGAGAGGGTAGTGTGGCCCTTTAGGTTTTAGAATTTGGTATTTCCCTGTTTGTTAATTTGTCCAAAATATCCTTAGAGTATAATAATCCTTTCTTATAATAATCATATTATAGGTTCCTACTTATCAAAGTATTTTAGGCAGCTCAAAAGAAAGAGCTCTGATTTTCACCTGAATAAAATAACCAATTTTCCCCTCTGCTAAGCTTAGGAAGCTCCTTAGAGACATAGGTTCATTATTTGCTCTCCGGGCACTGAAGCTGTAGCTTTCTAGAACATAATAGTTTTTTTTTGAAGAATGTTGAGCCTTTTTGTCTCTTTCCATTGTGAGATTCAGGGCCTTAGGACAATTTAAACAGCTTAATGTACATAAGGTCAAATATTTTACTTAAAGGCTTTCAAGCCAAAGAATTTGAGCTCTATAACCAATAAATTATCCATTTAGAATTGGTGTTCATTATTGCCCATTTGTATAGTAAGTTGGACATTGTGGGCCAAATTTTCAAAACTGGCCACGGAAATGTGGCTTCCACAGTTGCACATGTGCCCGAATCCTGCAGTTATGTGGACAAAATGGGTAATTCTTCATGTACGTAGACAGGTACTTAAACATCTGTGTTAGCACATAGAGGTTTAGTATGTGTGTAAAACTTTCATATAGGCAGATATGTATTTGAATATCAGGGAGTTAAAGGTCTGCAGTGACTTTTTTGGTGGAATGACATGTTTTGACAATTGTTGTTAACTTTCTCTTGCTTCATACTAAAGCAATGGTTCTCAAACTTTTTTACTGGTGATCTCTTTCACATAGCATGCCTTTGAGTGCGGACCCCCCCCCCTTATAAATTAAAAACACTTTTTAACGTATTTAACACCATTATAAATGCTGAAGGCAAAGCGGAGTTGGGGTGGAGGTTGACAGCTTGCAACCCCCAATGTAATAACCTCGCAACCCCCTGAGGGGTCCCGACTCCCAGTTTGAGAACTCCTGTACTAAAGCATATTTCTCAATCTTTTAAATTGCTGGCTATCATGAAAAATTATTTCTTGTCTGTTGAATTAAATTTTGGAGATGTACTCACAATGCCATACCCTGATAAGAGTGATAAGGGTTATTTCATATTTTGCTCCCTCTCTTAGTCTTATGAAACTGCTGGAAATTTAGCATGAATATCCAAACTATGATTAAACTTACACCATATTTCTGTCAAACAAATGCTGTGCTAGAAGTAAAAAATGTTATATAGCTATATATAAATACATACACTCTCTCACATATACAGTCTTGTTTTTTATTTGGATCTTTTTTAATAGTCATCTCTACCATTTTTTCCCCTTTTGGAGCCTCCATTCTGAAATTTTGCACCATTGTGGTGGCCATTCGATGACTTTGAGTTCCTTTACCTTGGAATATTTCCAACAGTTCTATAAAACTAAAGGTGATTTAATAACATCAGATAAATGTTATTCTTTATACCAGAATAAAGTTTGGTGGATACTTTTCCCTTCAAATTTCACTAGTGAAAAAATGTTGCTTCATTGTAGTAATATCCAGCAATTCAGAAAATGTAGCAACATGCTAGAGTACTGAAAGGGAGAAAAGTAACAGAGGTCAACTTTTTACCTAAAGATTTCTCTTTTGAAACTTCAGGGTCAGTTTGAGCATAAGAATGTAGGTATGCAGTTGGGATTGCAATTTTTACAGACAAAAGTCTGTACCTTTCCCAGCCTGAATATCCTGTACATAATGCAGGCAGCAAGATTCCTGTCACCCATTGTAGAGGTCACAGCAGTCAATTGAATAGAGCCACCACTTTAGTTAAAAGCAACAGAGAGTCCTGTGGCACCTTTAAGACTAACAGATGTATTGGAGCATAAGCTTTCGTGGGTGAATACCCACTTCGTCAGATGCATGTGATGGAAATTTCCAGAGGCAGGTATAAATATGCAGGCAAGAATCAGTCTGGAGATAATGAGGTTAGTTCAATCAGGGAGGGTGAGGTCCTCTGCTAGCAGTTGAGGTGTGAACCCCAAGGGAGGAGAAACTGCTTTTGTAGTTGGCTAGCCATTCACAGTCTTTGTTTAATCCTGATCTGATGGTGTCAAATTTGCAAATGAACTGAAGCTCAGCAGTTTCTCTTTGGAGTCTTCTCCTGAAGTTTTTTTGCTGTAAGATGGCTACCTTTACATCTGCTATTGTGTGGCCAGGGCGGTTGAAGTGTTCTCCTACAGGTTTTTGTATATTGCCATTCCTGATATCTGACTTGTGTCCATTGGTCCTTTTATGTAGTGACTGTCCAGTTTGGCCAATGTACATAGCAGAGGGGCATTGCTGGCACATGATGGCATATATAACATTAGTGGATGTGCAGGTGACTGAACCGGTGATGTTGTAGCTGATCTGGTTAGGCCTGTGATGGTGTTGCTGGTGTAGATATGTGGGCAGAGTTGGCATCGAGGTTTGTTGCATGGATTGGTTCCTGAGTTAGAGTTGTTATGGTGCGGTGTGTGGTTGTTGGTGAGAATATGCTTAAGGTTGGTGGGTTGTCTGTGGGCCTGGACTGCCCTGCCTCCCAAGGCCTGTGAAAGCGAGGGATCATTGTCCAGGATGGGTTGTAGATCACTGATGATGCGTTGGAGAAGGTAGCCATCTTACAGCAAAAAAACGTCAGGACCAGACTCCAAAGAGAAACTGCTGAGCTTCAATTCATTTGCAAATTTGACGCCATCAGAGTAACAAGAGTCCAATCAAAAGTCCCAACAAAGAAAAAGCTTCTTCCACTCTAGCCTGAGCGTCTCTGCAGCCTGCCCTTGGTCCTACATCTCAGGCTAATTAATTATGGGTTAGCTCAGGCTGGCCCCATGTCCCCTTTAAAGGGGCCAGTGACCCAGTGGCAGGCTGACTTGTTCCATGCTTGGCCTCTCTCCAGAAGTGATTTTTTTCCCCTTGGAATACTCACACAAATTTCCTCTAATAATTTGTGATTTAGGAAAGGGTGGTAAAATATACTTAGAGCTGGTCAAACTTTTTGATTTTTTGGGGGGGGTTGAGGGGATGCATCGCAAATTGGAATAAAACATTGAATTTCAAATTTTTCCACAAAATGAATTGTTGAGCTGTGTTCCACACCTACGCAAGGGAGCAAGGAGGTATAAAACACACTTCTCTTTGCAGGCTGACTATACCACAAGTTTCAGTCCTGTGCTGAGAGCAGCCACTACAGGCCCTCTAACTCCCCCTTTTGCAAAGATGGGTGGGGAGTGGGGAGTCAAGGGTGAAGAATGGATAGAGCCTGGATTCCATCGGCTTCCTCTCTGACCCTGTTCACCTAATGTGCCAACCAGCACAGTTAAATTGTAATGGAAACAATAGTAGTTTGCACCATGCATTGGGCTGGCAAAAATTACTTCTCCCTCCGGAGGGGGAGGAACCTGGGACCACTCTCTGAGTCGCACTACCATCTCTGGCTTGCTCTTGAAGCAATACAGTCACACGCTGCCCCTTTCAGGGCTTCTGGCTAAGCCACAACATAGTCATTAGGGAGCACCAGAATTTGTAAGATGCACAAAGTGACTAGTTTAACAATTCTAATCCTTTTAAAAAAAAGTTAATACTTCATTAAACCTGCATAGTTAGTGTCACAAAAAGTGAAGAAATTCAAAAGCTGAGGATTCATGATCAGTGTTACATATGTATTATTTCTGTTCTTTTTTTTCTGCTTAAATATGTAGATCACTTTATTATGATCTATGTCCTAAAATATATGGCATAAAACACACAGTATATGAAATAAGGTTGAGATAATGTCACTGTTTGAATCTAGCATTTGCATTTCCTGACTTTTCGTAATTTTGTAACTATGCAAACTCAACATTGCCTTAACAACATTTTGTTATTTTAATAAGCAGCCATTGAAAGCCATTCATAAGGCCCTGAATCTCATGATGGAAGGACACTGAAAGGCTCTACATTCTGCAAACCTCATTCTGTTCTAGGAAGATAAGACTTCAGTGTCTTGACAAAGAATGAATGCTTGTCTCCAAGAATCACTGGGGGAGGAGAGATACTGGTGGTGGAGAAAAAACCACCAACAACACAACACTTAGTTTTTGTATCACATATATTTCACTGGGACTTGTCTATGCATACCTATGGGCAGAATTTGGCTCATAATTTTGATTGTGTGCTTAATCATAGTAACCTAGTAACTTTAAAAAATTACTTTTATTAAACACTTGGGTCGTAGTCAGCATCTGTAATTCTCTGCTCCTATTGTCATTGAGACACACACTGTGGTTGGGTGATAGCAAAATGGATAAATGTATGACCACTAATAACACTGTAATTACTGTTTTCAAGTCCTTTAGGGGTGAAGAAAAATGTATGTAATGTACAGCATTGAGTAATTAACTGATGTGCAAGTTGCAGGCGCTCACCTTTCTCTGCAATAAGTTACTAATGGAGGCAAGATACATCACCAGATGAACCAATAGGGTGTTCATTTTTGTGTCCTATTGTGAAGTTTTTCTTTACTGATATGAAGATAGATAACCAAATTCAAAACAGAATGTATACAGTGTGGAAGTGACCACCCTGATACCTGTTCATTGTCATTCATACAGAGGTATTGACCCTCAGAAGACTAACATTCTGAGATGTGCTGGGAGAGCAGAGTTAAGCGGAGTGAACTGTGGCATAAACAGCTAGGGCACTAAGATACTGACATTATTGTGAGGGAAGTGTTGATCCCCAACCGAAGTAATAATGCAAAACTGTTTTGGTCATTAATTGAAAAAATAATCTAACTATCCCTCTCCTCCCTCAGTGTAGCTGGCACAGATGGTAGTGCCATGCACTTTGGAGAGGGGGTCACCGCACTGAAAGTAGTAACCACTGACACCTTTAACAGTGCCCCTCACACAGATTTCACATGAAAGGCTCTCAAGGCCATCTTCTAACTTCCTGTGCTAGTAAAGACACTGTGTTTTAATAAATTTTATTGGCCCAAATCCTGTTGATTTCAAAGGGTGTTTTACCTTGGTAAGGATTGCAGGATTTGTCCCATAGTTAATGCATAAGTGATTTTGATGGTAAAGCTGCCCACAGTCAGAATGCCCCTGAAACACCTCTAATTGGTTCTTCCTGTTTCCATATACTGTGATACTTTGACCATGCATTAGGCAATGCAGGTCATGAAAGAATCTTTGTTCGTTCTGGAGGGGGATACGTGTTGTCGTGAGCTAAGCTAAAATACACTTGAACACTCCTACTATTCCTTACGTTTTCAGAATGTTATCCATGCAACTCTCATTGAGTCAGTCCTTTCCTTACAGCACTGGTACAGTATAGGAGAAGAGGGCATAAGGAGCCAATCCTGCCCAGCCACAGAGCATCTGTGTAATAGCAGGACATTAATCCAGTCTAGCGGCCAATAAAACTCTAGGAGAAGGGCCTTGCTATTGCAAGTGTTTATGCAGCATCCTCAAGGAGGCTTAGCCTGTTGGCTAGGGGTATTGCCAATCCACGTACATACCACTCAGGTGTCCCTTCCCTCTTTGCTGCCCTATAGCAGAAGAATATCTTTGGGATCCACTTCACAGCCCTCTTTCCAGTCTTTGTGCACTCCCAAAATATTCAGTGTAGAATTTTACTTTCACGTTTTAATAGGTTTTGGCTGAAGTTCATAATGCTCAGAAATGTATGGGCTTGTATCTTAGCCCTTTATGCACGTTCCTCTCTAATGTGTGTAACCAAATTCCTTTTTCATTTAAACAGAAGGCTGTTATTCCATGCACACCAATATTGTGCCTGCATGTTGCTCTTAAGTCTTAAGTCATTCATACTACCAGGGGTACTGAAAGCTATGAATTTATTAGTTCAAATTGCCTTTAGCTGCTCAGTAAACTCAAGCCTAGTACACTACATCATTTAAAAAAAAATTCTTTAGGACGATTATATGTGTATGTTTGCTAGCTTTATTTAGACTTCAAGTTCTTCAAGCTGGGGCCTTGCTGTTTTATATGTCTGTAAAGTATTAACACACAGTTGGTGCTATATAAGTGATACAATAATAATAATAATATCAGCTATTTGTTTTGTTGATTGCATTATAAAGTTCTGTTTTGTTTATTATTTGAAAATGAATAATTAAGTACTAAACTAAGAAGCCTGTTAAAATTAATTTTAAAAGGAAGGGATGAGGGAGCAGAACAAACTGCATTTTACTCTTGAAAGAATTCATCTGTTAAATTGAGTATCCCTGTTTTGTTTTCTCATAATGTTCAGTGTGGCTTTTTGATGCAATGTCTCTGCGATTTCCTGGATTTTATTTGTCTAAAATGGTCTTATTTTCCTGTTGCCTTGAAATGAGATGAAATCACAGCAAAATTTTAAAAAGATGCTGCAAGACACTGCCAGAAAGCAAATCAGAACTTAGCATGCAAGGGAAAAATAAGGATTAGGAGATATTCCTTGTGACTTTTCAGTACATCTTCGCCATTTATGTGAATTTTGCCTAAGCATGGTCTTGCTTAATATGCAAACAGTGCTGCCAACCTGCAGCCACAAGCAGCCCCATGCTAATGGGATTCCAATGCTAGTGTGACGTTTACAGCTAATGCGCCAGTTTCCCTATGAGGTGTTCACAAGCTGCTACCTGCTAACTAAGGGCATGTCTACGCTACCCCAAAGTTTGAACTATGGGGGTGTAATTAGGAGTATTACACCCAAGTGCTGTGCAGTCACTCCCCTGTGTGAACATTGCAGGCACAAACTAAAACGTTACTACCTCACTTAAATATAGTCCTATTGGAAGAGAACTATGGTAATGCGAACTAGGAACCTTTTAGTTTGCGCCTGCAGTGTCCACATGGGTGAGTTAAAGCACAGCTCTTTGGTGCTCACTGCTATTGACATATTGATAGCCCGAACTGAGGGGTAATGTAGAAGTGCCATTAGAGTTCTATGGTGAATAGTATGAGTCCTTCAAAGAATCAAGATGTCTCCCACTTTAACAAGACCCTGGCCAGGTACATCAGTTTTCCCCCTTCCTTCTTTTTTAACAGCAAAGCTCCATCCCCTTATCTTCCCTGCACAAACACAGAGGTCATGATGGATACATTACCCATAGTATTCCTTCCCTACCACAACCCCTGTAAGTCTCTTGCATCACATTCTGGAACTGGTGGGTAGGGAGATGACCTTGCACTGAAATCTGTAATGAAATCCTTGCCCATTGAAGTCAATGGGAGTTTGCCATTGATTTTATGGGGACCAGAATTGAACTGGTCCTGTTGGGGGAAAAAGTTGATTTTTCAAAGTGAAGCTAAATGAATAACCTAAGCATGATGAAGTTATTTGGACGTAAAATTAGGCCGTAATTATTATTTCTTCTGGCATTGCCAAACAAATTTGTGGGGGTCTGCAGGTGCCTTACTGACATTTCATGAGGGATATTTTTACCAGCAAAGACTTATCTTATGTACGTAGACATCTGATGGTATCCCACTTAAGTCAGTGGAAATTTTACAGTCATAAGAAATGCAGAACCATTAAAACATTTTCATAAATATTTTAAATTCACATTTCAAGATAGGTTGTCCTGTGTAATTGTGCAGTGTTTTGGAACGGCACTCATTTAAAGAACAGGGAGAAGTCCAGTTTTGGGTATGTCTTGTCTGTACTGTAATTGTGGGGTGTGATTACAGCTCATTATGACATACCTGAGCTAGTTTTAATCTATTTAGCTCCAACCCCAGAGCAGCAAAGCTATGGCATTGTGAGCTTTGGTGTGGGCTAGCTCCATGTGTAATTACTCAGGGTTCCTGATGGGTTTGTATCACCAGCGCTGGAGAATGAGCTGCCACAGCTTCACTGCTCTGGTACCTGAGCTAGCTAGATTAAAGCTATGTGAGATTGAGTTGTAATTACACCCAGTGATTACAGTATAGACACACTCATCTGACCTCTCTCTCTTAATCTTGACCCTCCTGCTACCTGGCAAACCCACTTTTCCCTCATCTTCCTCTAAATAATGTACCTATTTTTAAAAGTATGATTCTTTTACAAAATACAATATAATATATAAGATCAAATTAATCTTGGTTATGATGCTTTCTCCTTTATTTTTTGTCTTCCAACTGTATTTAATTTTTTAAATGTTCATTACATCCTGGTGATCCCAGAATAACACATCACATCATTGACAGCTGATTTAGGGTGGTGAAGCACTGGAATGGGTAACCTAGGGAGGTGGTGGAATCTCCTTCCTTAGAGGTTTTTAAGGTCAGGCTTGACAAAGCCCTGGCTGGGATGATTTAGTTGGGGATTGGTCCTGCTTTGAGCAGGGGGTTGGACTAGATGACCTCCTGAGGTCCCTTCCAACCTGATATTCTATGATTCTATGATTGATTCTATGATTTAATGTAGAACAGTCTTCAATTCAGAAGTAATGTTGAGAGATTAGCCCAGCACACAGCAAACCCAGGATCAGGGGAGTAGAAAGGTCACCATTGCATACACTTCCTCTCTCCCCACCTTACACCCCTGATATGCTCTGTGCTCCTCAACATAGCCAAAAGCACATTTATAGCTACTGTACAATATCAAATATTAAATTTTGCCACTTTAAGGAACACATGGCTAAATCTTGTTCTTTCATGCAAGAGCTTCACTTTCAAAGGGAACTACCTTGTATGCTACAGAACAGATTCAGCTTTTTTTATACACATGCCTTCCAATGAGTTGTGATTTTGTTATGAAAGTGACTGTGTAAAGATATATGTCTTACAAATCAGATCTGCTCCTTATGCAAATTCGGAGGTGTAGGTCTTTGTTTAGTTAAAAAAATAAGTGTTACTGCTTTTACTCCTGTTAAGACTGCGAGAGCAAGCACAACTCAGCGAGTATGAGCTGGATTTTGTTCATCCTTGTGTGTTATCAACAGAAAAAGTTAATTATTTAGTTATTGTGAAAACTCACTGAAGGCAAAGGGAATTGCATGTGCTTATCCAAAGGCAGAATTTTGCCTTACGCTACTCTTGTGGTGGTTCATTCAACAAAGTTCCAGATTCTGCAACCGTAACTCATACTAACTGAAATGAGAATAGTCATATGTATAAGTAAACGCTACTCATCATGAGTAAAGTAATTCATCACAAATTTTAAAAAATCAGGAATGCCATCTAGCCATTTGAAAAAAATGGCCCCAACCCAAATATTTAATTTCTCCTCTACATCATGTTTTATGTGGATTTCTAAAAATCTGATGTTCAGAATTATTCTTCTGAAACTTTAGCAGATTAGTTTTACATAAACTAGGCATTTTAAAATAGTCATTACAAAGAAAAGGAAAGGCAAATGTGTTTCACTGAGCAGTTAACACATGCTGTCAAAGCATAATAAAGTTCACAGCAGGAAATGCAAGACAATGGTGTATATTTCTTAGATGGATCATTAAAGGAAGATATGCAATTTTATTTAGGCCATCCAGTGAAAGATTAAAGTTTTAAAACTCTGTATCTAATTGTTAACATGGTTTAAGACATTATTTTTTTACAGGAACCTTCCCTGTAGAAACATTGGAGATAACAGTTTTGCTTTTGATTTATTGTTTTTTTATTGATTTTTGAATAAATGAATACAATAGAGAAATCTAAGAAAAATAGTCTTCTAGATCTATAAACATAATACATCAGAATAAGGGTAATAAGCAGTCAATGTTTGGAACATCTGCATGGTGAACAAAACATTAGAAAGACAAGGAAAACCCACCTTGGATTGAAATAGCACTTTCAGAGGGAGGAGGAGGAAATCCAGAGATGAGGGCTCTAGATCTGATTTTAAATTCAGTGAAAGGTGATTAAAATGGAAAATCTCATAAATGCCCAGGATGAAAAGTTTTTATATACCATTAAAAAGTCACAAAGCCTTTCTGGATAGTCAAATTTGTTTCTTATGTAGCTTGACATTGCTTATCTGGTCTTATTTTGTCTCCTGAAATAATTGAGTTACTGGACGAATTTGACGTTCCTTTTCCAGCAAGAATTTTACCTAGCGGTCAGTGTTAAGCATAGTTTGTCATCACTGTTCTAATATTATTCCCATAACATTTTGACATATTATAAGTTAGTTAGAAGCAGCTGAAGCCTTGTACAAACAAGGTATGTGATTTTAAAATGGCATGCGGGGATCTGCATTCATGCTTACAAAAGGAAGCTCTTTCACATGACTGTGTATCTGTTGTACCTCCAATACCAGACAACTCTGCTGATTATTTTCTGTTTGGTTAGAGATAATGTACAGCAATTCTACAAAGTGGTCGTACTCAGGAGAGAAAGGATACTCCGGTATACCAGTGTAGAGTACTACCCCGGGACTGGGGAAACCTGGATTCAAGTGCCTGATCTGTCACAGACTTTCTGTGTGATTATGGACAAGTTTGTTAGGCCCAGAATTGTAAAGGTATTTAGGTACCTAATGATGTAAATCGGTATCTTTTAGCATCAGAGAATCAGGCACTTTGGCACTTTTGAAAATCCCAGTAGATGCCTATCTGTATCTTTAGACACCAACTACCTTTACAAATCTGGCCATTAGCTGTGCCTCATTTCTCCATCTGTAAAATTGGGATAATAGTACTGCTTTACCTCACAGAGATAAATTCACTAAAGTCTGTGAGGAGCTGAGATACTGTGGTAATGGGGCCCTTTATTATTACCTACGATAGAAATATACTTATTTGAATAAAGTTAGGATATTTGTTGCATTTTAAGGTACAATAAGAATGAATAATGCATTTAATCTAATGCAATTTTTTTTGTTTTGCTTTTTTGCAGACAAAACATGGATGCACACTCCTGAGGCTTTATCAAAGCATTATATTCCCTACAATGCAAAGGTAAGAAAATGTCAATTAATTTCCTCTTTGTTTAAATTTTTAAAAATAAAATGAAAGGAAATTTTGAAATAAAAAGTCATTTTGAATAGAAAAATTGTGAAAATGTCAAAATGCTTCAATTTTTTGGATTTTTTTTTTTTTTACTGAAACAATTCAGTGAAATCAACCCAAATTCGTGAAATATTTTAGTGTTCCCAAAACTGCTTTTTAGTTTTGTTTGTTTGCTGGAAAAGCTTTCAGGCAAAAAATTTCACCCAGGTCTGTTTGGTGGATCCACTGCTGCCTGGATTCTCTTCCTCTCCTCACATGGAGTGCTGCCAATGTGTCAAGCTACTTCAGCTCATCAGAGAGGTTCCTCAGCCAGCTCATGGTCTTAGAGGTGAGGATTCCTTCCTCATCCCCCATGCATCTGACCACCACTTGTTGTTCTGATTGTGTTCTGGGCCTCTGATTTGTCCTATAGAGGCAGGTGATGAGAAACAGTTAGAAAGATTTCAAAGTTTGAAGGTTGTCACATCAGACTGATAACAAGAATTTTTGCTATAAGCTGGGGACTTATCAGTTGGAAGCAACAGAGGAGGACAAAGACCTGGGTGTATTGGTTGATCACAGGATGACTATGAACCATCAGTGAATACGCCGTGAAAAAGGCTAATGAAATTCTATGATGCATCAGGCAAGGTATTTCCAGTAGAGACAGGAAGTGTTAGTACCATTACGCATGGCACTGGTGCAAAGAATGACTACTATGAATGGAAAACCTACCTTTTGAGAGGAGACACAAAGAGTCTGGCTTGTTTAGTCTAAACCAGGGGTTCTCAAACTTCATCACACTGCGACCCTCTTCTGACAACAAAGTTACTACATGATCCCAGAAGGGGAGCAGAGACCAGGCCCCGCAGCCTTGGGTGGGAAGAGAGGGTACCACAGCCCGAGCTCTGCTGCCCCAGGTGGGGATGGCGCTCATGCTTCAGCTTCAGCCTTGGGTCCCAGCAAGTCTAATGCTGACCCTGGTGACCCTATTAAAATGGGGTCATGACCCACAGTTTGAGAATGGCTGATCTAAACAAAAGCAGACTGAGGGGAGGTATAAGTGTTCTCTAAATACATAAGAGGGATAAAGAAGGAGGAGTTATTTAAGTTAAGCACCAATATGGACACAAGAACAAATGGATATAAGCTGGCCGTCAACAAGTTTAGGCTCAAAATTAGGCGAAGATTTCTAACCATCAAAGGAGTGAAGTTCTGGGACAGCCTTCCAAGAGGAGCAGTGGGAACATAAAACCTAACTGGCTTCAAGACTGAGCGTGATAAGTTTATGGAGAGGATAGTATGATGGGACTGCCTACAATGGCATGTGGCCCTTCAGCTACTGCCAGTAGCAAAAATCCCAATGGCTGGAGATGGGACACTAGATAGGAAGGGCTCTGAGATACTACAGAGAATTATTTCCCAAGTATCTGCTTGGTGGGTCTTGCCCACATGCTCAGGGTCTAACTGATCACCAAATTTGAGGTTGGGAAGGAATTTTTCCCTGGATCAGATTGGCAGAGACCCTGTGGGTTTTTCACCTGCCTCTACAGCATGGGGCACGGGTCACTTGCAGGTTTAAACCATGTAAATGGTGAATTCTCTGTAAATTCCATGTTTAAGCCATGTTTTGAGGCCGTCAATAACTCAGCCAGAGGTTAGGGATCCATTACAGAAGTGGGTGGGTGAGGTTCTGTAGCCTACAATTTGCAGGAGGTCAGACTAGATGATCATGATGGTCCCTTCTGATCTTAAAGTCTATGAATCTGAGTCTTCCCTGTCATAGATATTTGGTGGGATCATTGTGTCAAGAGCAAAACTTGATCCATGTGTCAAGAGCAAAACTGTAACTGGACTTTGATCTCATAAAATAAATGTCCTTGTCAAAGTTACCTCCTCCATCTTCATTTTTCTTATCTAGTTCTGATTTCTTTCTTGAATCTGTATAGAGGCAAAGGAATCCCATAGATAGGTGTTGGTACAGGTATTTTTGGAAAGTATTTCAAAATGCAGAAGGAAACAAAGAAACAGTGGACGACACAGTAATGCCCAAAAAAACAACAGTCCAGAATCAACAATTGTTGATGGAAATAATATTCAGTGGAAGACTATCTTCAGGCTTATTGTAAAGGTCAGTCATTTCAAGCAGAGGCCTATTTGGCTGAATGCATTCTCTAGTATGTCTACCATTTAGTATGTGTTCACAACATCTAAGTTGTGTTGGGTCTCTCTATTACTTATCTTGAGCATTGGCAGATTGTGCAGCCTACTCACCAGGATATCTTTGTAACTTCTCCAGTGCTGAGAGCATGCTACTAGTTTCCATCAATGCAGCACATTGGTATAAAATGTTTGGCGGATATGTCATAAATAAGGTTGCAAGTCTGTCACAGAGGTCACGGATTCCGTGACTTTCATGACTTCTGCAGCCGCTGGTGCTGGCTCAGGGGCTGTCCAAGCCGGGAAACCCCTGGGCCAGCAGCAGCAGTTTGAGTGTGTGGAAGGGGACTAGGGGCAGAGGGGTTGGGTGGTGCAGGGGGAGGCACTTACCTGGGGTGGGGGACCCCCCGCCTCCCACTGGCATGGCCCCCCTGCAGCTCCTAGGTGGCTAAGGGGCCAGGGGGGTATCTGCACCCACAGGCCTCGCCCCCGCAGCTCCCATTGGCTGCAGGTCCCAGCGAATGGGAGCTGCAGGGACGCGGAGCCAAGTCAGAAACCCTGCTGTGTCGTGGTCACTCCCCCGCAGCACCAGCGGGGTACCCTGGCTGTGTGCTGTGCCATGGCCAGCCTCCTCCCCCTCCACCAGCACCAGTGGTGCCCCTGGACTCCCCTCCTCCCCCACCCCCCCAGAGCACCCATGGCCCCCCGCCCAAGTTTTAGTCACAGCGGTATTTTTAGTAAAAGTCATGGACAGGTCACAGGCCCGTGAATGTTTGTTTATGGCCCAACCTGTCCATGACTTTACTAAAAATACCCGTGACTAAAATATAGCCTTAATCATAAACAAGGCTCTGCAAATGCTTTGCTAGAAGCACCACAGCAATAATCGCAAGCTCATTAAATAGAATCTTGCAGAATTTCGCCTTAGTCCTGCAAAGACCAGTTGTTTCTCAGCAGTCAGCATTGTAACCATAAGTTGGTATATCACAAGTGAAACTCTTAAAGAGCTTTCACATTCTGGTGTGAACAAATATGATATACATTCATTGCTATCAATTCAGATGCCAGTCATGCTTTTATCTTGCATTTTGAAAACAATATTGTAAGATTTAGGGACCAAAAAGTATATAAAGATGGAACACCACCTGTAACAGATCGGTCAGTTAGAGTGCCTGAGTTTGAAACTACTATATTGATTCCTCTATTTATAAGCCTATATTTCAAAATAACAGCCCCAGAATTAAATGAACTATATTAAGTATAAATTTACGATGCTATAGTATGATTTCTATATGGTAAAGAAGAATTATTTTACTCAGTATGAGCTTTTTATATAGATTACAAAAACAGGCTGTTATTCATTTACAATATAAATATAAAATCCAATATACAGCTCCAATATTCGAAACACCTGGCTCCCCACCAATGGCAATAATTTTCCTGGCTACCTACAACAGAGAGACTGAGGTCCAGATCCTCAGCTGGTGTAAATTGGCATAGATCCACTGAGGCCAATAAGCTGTGTCAACTTACACCAGTTAAGGATCTGTCTTTTCAATACCAACTTTAAAGTGTCATTTTCGTTACTTTTTCTTGGCTTCCAATATATATATATATATATATATATATATATATATATATATATATATATGTTTTGCTTTTAAGATGAAGAACATACATACAAAAGTCCATCATTACTTTTTGTAGCACTCCAGTTTTGTAACTCTATAACACTAAAAAGTGTATCCAACCAAAGTAATATATTGTGTGAAATAATGGTACAAGCTTAGGAAGCATTTATGAAGTTCCCGAGACTGGGCTCATTAGTTTTTAGAAAATGCTTATTGGCCACATAAATAGTATCCCATTGAGAATTCTACAGTATTGCATCTCCTATCTCCTCCTGCATTTGAACATTGACAAAGAAAAATAACATGACACTATTTCTCATGGGAATGATTTGATAAGGTAATTAGTTTCGTGAAAAGAAATAGAGATGAACTGCTTAAAAAGTCAAATAGAATAAAACTTTATTATGTAAAATAATACCACATGCAAGTACATAACTCAGTTTAAATCAGCTAAACTAAAATAAATTCTCCAGAATAAGAAAAGAAGTATACTAAGAATTTTTCCTGATTTTTTTTTTCAAAAAGTTAATGTTTATTTTTGAGATGATGGAGAAGCAAAGAAATTGGTAATACATAACTGGAAATACCTTTTTTTTTTTTTTTTTAAAAAAAAGGCAGTGTATGTGCTATAATTGCTATGGGTCTTTTTATATAAAAAGGCCAAGCAAAAGGAAATTCAGTGCAAGCTGAAAGGCCTAGAACCTTGCAGAATGGAGCTTTTATGTACAAATTGTAGAAGATTCATTGATAGTTTCTTTTTCACTTATTTGCTTTGGAAAAGGCCTTTTCATATATTTTAGTAAAGAATTAGCAATCTATTGTACTTTACAGCACAGCAGAGGCAACTTTAGTTGGGATCCTTGGCTGCAATTATATCCACAGAAATCAGGCCAGGTCAGAACAAATCTGAGTGGTGGTATGACCTGGCACACGAGGTCGCAGTGGTACTCGGGCTTTGTGCCTGCCATTGATTGTGTGGGAGGTGACTAGCCTGCCCCAGCCAGGCCCAGATCCAGTTGTTGCTGCCACTGGCATCATTGCATCAGGCCCAAAGTGACCTGCAGGGCCGAAGTTCAGCAAGATGTGGGACGGGAAGCAGCCCCCCAGGAGCAGCGCTGCCCTACCTTTATTCCCCGCAGATTGGGCAGCAATCCCAGAGAGCTGGGCCCTCTCTGATCCTCCCCTCTCCCTTCCTACCCCTGTCATCCCTTCTCCATCACAAGAGGGATGGGAGCAACACCACAAGTCTGGGCACTCGCTGACCCTCCTTGGTCCTTCATCCACACACCTATTGAATTGAGAGGCTACACCCGCCTCTGCAACAAAGCAAGTCCTAGACTCCCCCCCCCACACACACACACACTGCTGATTTGTTATTTATTAAAGAAACTACCTCCAAAGGCAGCGTTCTATGATTTCATTTGTTTTCACTAGGGAAGAAATCCTGGCACTATGGAATCAAGGGGCGTTTTGCATTGTTCTCAATTTAAAATTCAGAGAAGTGCTTTTTGTTTTGGTTTTTATAAACCTAAACATTTGAGATTCCAACCAGAAAAGAGGAGAATGACTCCTGATGTTATTTCAAAAGAAGGGCTTTGTTTCCACCACTGTCCTATCCTGCTCCCACTGAAGTTGATGACAGAAAGCTTATAATGCCTTCAGTGGAATCACTGAAGGTGTTTTCAAGATGTAACTGTGTTGGAAGCTTAAATGGGTGATAACAAGCATTTTTGAGCGAAAGGGAGGCAAACCTTATCAAAAATTAAATATTTCTTATTCATGTAATTCTTATAGTGCCTTGTAATTAAAAAAAAAAGATTGATGAATTGTCTTCAGACTTTTGAGAAAAAATCTCCTTTGCCTTAAAGGTAATTCTGGGAGTTTTCAGGTTCAACACATTTTCCAAGACAAAATTATTTAGGATGATTAAAATAGGGTTTTATAACAGACTCTGGTTAGTGTTGCTCTCTCTCCATAATCTTCCCCTACTAAACTAAGGTATGTGTTCTGCCAATAGCAAGTTATTTCTTCCCAAAGCAGCAATAACTCTACGATGTCACTTCTGTAGTACATTATATTGTTTTTCGATGTTACATTATGTAGTCATTTGGCTATTCTCTGACTTCTTTCATATTTCCATGGGGCGGGCACACACACACACACTCACACTTGTGCTTTTTATTGGATCTGCCACGTGGGTCCAATATCTGTGCTAGTGGCTGGCATCATGGTAAGAAGATGGTTTGGGGATTACACTGAGGCTGGAGGCTATTACTGCCATACTTTACTATACATTGCCACACTAAACTCATGGGAATGTACTGCCCAAAGACCGATAATGGCTTGGTGATATATGCAACAACCATTTCTTCAAGTCAGTTTCAGGCTTATTTTCTTTTCACAACTTAAAACTTCAAGGTAGAGCTATGGATGAATTTATTCATTCTCACCGGTGATATATGCGACAACCATTTCTTCAAGTCAGTTTCAGGCTTGTTTTCTTTTCACAATTTAAAACTTCAAGGTAGAGCTATGGATGAATTTATTCATTCTCACCCAAGTTCAAACTTGTCATTTAAAATAATAATAACCTTTCAGAAAAAGTTGTGTCCCATCTGTGCTACCCTACCTTTGATAGTTAATCATTTGAAAATATTCCAAATAGTACACATATCCCTATGCAACATGCCATCAGGGATATTTCATCCCCATCACTAAATGTGCTGTTTGGAATTAGAAATCTATAATACAAGCTAGATATGTAACGAGCACCAAATGCATTACAATTAAATATCTTGCAACAAAATATTGCCTGAGAAAGTTATGTGGTATCAATCCTGGCCATAACACACAAACTTTGTTCATTGCAGTCTAAACTGATTTATTTTTATCTGGTAACACTTTCTCCATCATCTGTTAGGCCTGGACTAAGCTCAAAAGTTTTGCCAGAAGAACTATGTTGGTTAGCATGGTGAAAAAAATCACACCCCTAACCAATATAGCAATGCTGGGAAAAGTGCTGGTATAGACACAGTTATATTGGCAAAAAAGTGCTTTTGCTGGTATAGTTTATTTCACTCAGAACACTGGGAGAAACTATACCTGCAAATACTCTTGTCCAAATAAGCTGCATCTCCATTAGGAGGATTTGCTAGTATAGCTGTGCCTAGGTAGTGTCTAGTGTCAACAAGGCCTTATTCTCTTATAGCCTTCTGCCTTATAGGTCTGTCAGATTCTGAACATCCTTGGTTTATTTCCTTTTTTCTGTCGTGATTTTCCTTTTAAGCCAATACATTTATCTCTGTTCCTCTTCCTGTTACTGACGCTTTCCTCAGGAATTCCTATTTGTGCCTATTATAAATTAGGTTGCCATTGGATGAGGATAGCCCCATGATGGTTGTTATTAGGATGAGAAATAGTTCTAAAATTGTAATAAATATATCACAAACAAAGGAGGCAAATGGCAGAGTCTGGAATGACTATGGTCTTGGGCCAGTAAAAATAAATGAGACTATGCAAAGGGAAATTGTATACCATTTTCAAGAAAACTAGATGTAAAGAATGCTGGAAATGATAAGACACGGTAAAATAAAAAAAATAAAGATTAGAAGGTAAATGTTAGGTATAGTGAGACATTCTGAAGAAAGCTCCTAAATGTCAGAAGTAAGAAACTAATGAAGGAGAAAGGAGAACATAACAGGGCATATAATGAGATATAGGAAAAGAAGACAATGATAATAATAATATCAAAATAATTATATTAACATTGTTTCAAATAATTTTCATTAAATAATACCAAAATATTCTAGATATAATCTTCATATTAATACAGCAAAGGTTTAAACACATGAGAAACTCAGTATTGAAAGAAAAATTAAATAATAGGGCAGAAAATTAAAATTAGTACAAGAAAATGCAGATCAATAGTTATTCATTATTGTATTATGTTAGGATCCCTAGCTTTGGGTTCCATTGTGCCAGACAGAGAACAAACACATAGTAAGAGATATTCCTTTCTCCTAGAGAATCTTGAACTTTCGATCTTCAAAGAGAACTGCTTGGAAAAACCTTCTGTGACTTCAGATGGGCAGTTATGTTTGAGGGATCAAACATTTGAAAAACAAGAAAACACAGGGTGGGAGAAGGGAGGGGAACTGAAGTACAGAGGGATTAAGGAGCCAGATTTTGGGGCGGGGAGGGATAGCTCAGTGGTTTGAGCATTGGCTTGCTAAACCCAGCATTGTGAGTTCAATCCTTGAGGGGGCCACTTAGGGATCTGGTGCAAAAATCAGTACTTGGTCCTGCAAGTGAAAGCAGGGGGCTGGACTCAATGACCCTTCAGAGTCCCTTCCAGTTCTATGAGCTAGGTATATCTCATATATTGAGAGAGAGATTTTCAAAGGAACTCCCCTATCATGGAGGCAGCTAAGTGAAGTGGCTAGATTTTCTAAAGTTTTCAGATCCCAACAATTCCCATTTCTCTCATGGTGGATGCTGAGCACTTCTGAAAATCTAGCCACTTATAGGCGCTTTAGAGTACCAAACTCTTTTGAAAAGCTGGCCCTCAATGACTTGTCCAGCGTTACCCAGGAAATCTGCAGCAGAGTCAGTCCATTCTTTTTACCACAAAACTGATCCTCTCTGCTGATTAACTGTCCTGTCAATAATTAAGAGACTATGGTGCAGTAATGTAAATAATATGTCCAGAATATAGCACCTATGCAATGGAGGCTCCCAAATTCAAAAACACATGCACACTGTGTGTGCCAGTCAAACATACACACAAATGTCCAATGCATGTGCACAAGTCAGGGTAGCTTGTATACTTTAATAGGTATGTGGCTACTGGCTAGTGTATGTGTGCAAATGTTTGCCTTATACATGCATTAGTTTTAGCTCACCCACAATCGTTGGATAATTTGGACCATATTTCATATATGCAGCTATGGAGTTTAAACTTCAAAGATTTTGTATTCCTCCTTCCTGTTTAAGATATCTGCAGGCTAAGTTTATAATATCTATGCCCACATCAGAGTGCTACTGTTGTACTAGTTACAGGCATCCAGGGAAATATGTGCAAAAGGATGAGGCAAAGAGATACTTTCATAAAAGAATTAATATATGATAAATAATTGAATCAAAGAGAAAAAACTTAGCTTCTTTTAATTTCTGAAACCCAAACTTGGAGCAAATACTCCTATAACTGGAACTTGATCGGTAACTAAGCCAATGTGTCATCAACTAATGGTAGTTTTAATAAATAGGTGTCCAATGTGCCATCAAGGCATAGCCACAACTCTGACTTTCAACAGTATTTAATTAGTTTGTTCTAAAGTTTGTTCAGTGCTGGTGTAAATGAAATGTTATGGAATATAATTTGCTCATTTATCCAAATGTACATTCCTGTCCCTTGGTTTAAAAAAAAAGAAAAAAACAAGACAAAATAAAGAGACATTGGTCAAATATCTTTGTCCTGATTCTGATCTCAGTTACATTAGTGAATTATTGCCTTATTGGAATTAAGCCTTATATATATATAGGTGTAGGTGACAGAATCAGAATACTGACTACATGAACTGTAACAAATACACATTAGAAATAACAATTACAAGGCAAATTCTGATATTCAATCCACTCAACAAATCTCTCATTTGCTACGTATATCTCTTTCATATTCTGTACTTGGTCCCTTCACAATACCAATGAATAGGATATTGTGTAGAGATCAGGTAGAGAATATAAAACAGAGATTTGAAATGCAAATAAAAGGTATAAGCTATATATTCCAAAGGAGGACTTGACTTTACCAATTTCTCTAGATAGATAGATAAAAACATAATATAATGTATAGTATTTATATGTATATTACTGTGTAGTGTGTGTGTATATATATATATAGAGAGAGAGACAGACAGACACCAAACAGAATATACCATAGTATACATAAGCTGCCAGAAATCAGTGAGAGCAGCTGTATATATGTAGCTAGGTCTTCCATGTTTCTGTATCTCGTGGTCCTTGACTCAAGCAGTTAGCTCCATTTGTTTTGAGAAAATGATTATATAGGACAATCAGATATTGAGATGATAATCCAACATGCTCTGATGTTTTGTGCAATAACAAAGTCAGTGTAATAAAAATTACTTACAGAGAAGACAAGTGGAAATTTTCCCATTGTGGCAATATCCCTCTTCCTGCAGCAAGTTTACATGACCATACTTTGACATTTAGTATTGTACACTACATCAAAGGGGATATTTCCAGAAATATAACTTGAAGTTTAAAAATAGGCATTTGTTGAATCTTTATATAGCAATTTTGAAGGGCCTTTGTGTCAGATCCTGTCCCATTGAAGTTAGTGACAAAACTCCCACTGACTTCTCTGGGAGCTGGAACGTGCTTCTACCGGGTTAATGGGATACTAACTGGTCTCTGGATTCTTCCAACCTGTGGCACTTCTCCAGCCTGTGAGTCTGCACGCTGTTTATACTGCCCTTATTTCTTTGTTGCATTAAACTAGTGAAACACAATTGTTTAATCTTCTCCAGGATTATCTGAAAATACTTCATGAGAAAAATTGACTATAGCATAAGTAAATTTGAGGGAGGAAAGAAAATAGTACTTAATATTTTAAGCTAATGTAAAATAAATGATTTTCATCACTTGGGTTTATAAGAAAAATCAATAAGCTAAAGACTTGATGTTATTCCATATAAGAGTACAGTAGTTAGATAACTAAAAGATTTGCCAGTCATAGTAATTGAGTTGGAAGTAGGATCAATAAGATGACCTTTGGCTGAACAATGAAGAATCAAATAAGGTACAAGCGATCTGGAGGTATAAGATGCTGCAAAAAAAGTAAGGTCCACAAATAATTTTAGGTAAGGGATTTTGAAAGCTGGAATTGAAAATGATTTATCTGAGTCAACAGAGTCCTCAAAGGTTGGGGATGATGTGCTCAGAGTTACATGCCTGAGAAAAGAGCTGTATGTGGTAGAGCTTTGAACAACTAAAAGTTTGGGAAGCAGAAATAAATGGTGGCGTAATAAGGAATTGAATCTTGTGTATGTACTTCATATTACAAGATGAACAAACAAACAGATTACTGAAAATGTCTTTCCTACTGTTAAGCAGGAAGGTGTTTTTTTTCTGAAGCTCAATGAAACTGGTTCATTTAAATATCGTTCATGACTGGGTCTTCAGCAGCTGAATAAAAAAAAGATATGGTTGCTGGCACAGAATGGGGCTTCATGCATATTATGGCAATGTATACCACAACATCACATAGATGTTTTTATATCCTAATACTGGCATAAACATAGCAAGAGTAGAAAGATGGGAAAACACCTTTAGATGGCAGTGATCATGAATAGAAATGGAAGATGGCAGAAAGATGAAGGAATGTTGCTGAAAGCCTGGAGGGGCAGGAAAGAAACAAACTTAAGGATTGATCCTGTAGGCTGCAGAATTCCTCCTATAGAGGAACCTTGGGAGCTACCTTTTAGCTCCTTGCAATCTTTTTATAATCTGACGCCCCGAAAAACCTGCAAGGAGTGCCACATAGGCCAAGTTCTGCACCCAGGCAGTTCCTCACTGAAGTCAGAAAGGATCTTTGCAGGCTCAGACATCCACCTATGTCGGAGCAGGACCCAAATTTGTATTCATTACGTAAATATGTTTATTGACATTGACAATATTATATAGTGGTAGTGCTATTTGAACATTTCTGTGGTTATTTGTGCAAACCCAAGTCAACTGACCATTCATGCAAATACTTAAATATAGTACTACAATAATATTGTTGCTGTAAAACTGACCACAGTTTACCGAACTAATTATTTAGTACAGTGTTTATAAGGGGGAAAAAATGAATCCAGCTGTCAAAGCTATAATTTAAAACAATCGGTAAATACCCTTTAAAATGTCCATTTACCAGAAAGTAGTTTTCCAGCATGACTTTTTAGAAAATCTTTATAGGGAACAAAATAGCTATGCTGCATATCAATATTGGAATTGTTAGCAAATCTCCTATTTAAAACAATGTTCTTTCCCCAGAATACAACAAGGTATATTAAATCATTTTTGTCTATAACTTGCATTATCTTTACATTTCTCTCTTTTTAGTAAAATCTTATAGGTACCAGCTATGTTTAATTAGATTGTAATGACACCATATTTGTCAACTGAAAAATATTTTACTGGTGTTTCTTTTATTATTTAGATGCACAATAAATGCTGGCTAGGCTTTAATCTGCTTTTCTTTTAGTTCAGCTTGTTATATTTATGGATGCCAAATTCTTCATAAACTGTCTGTCCTGTTTATCTGCTTTTACCCCAAAGTTCAGATTTACTCTAGGGGCATGCGCAGGTTCTAATGTTTGCATTTCTTGTGTTTTTGTTTGTTTTTCACTCAGGAAGCTATTTATGACCCAATATAATGAGACATCTGTTCTTTTCATTGGCATTCACTTCGTGAATGGTGGAAATACTATGAGAAGACCTCATTTTGCCTTATTTCAGCTCTATAAATGACTTGTGGAGGCCAAAAAGCATTTGGGAAAATGCAAATACCAATACCAGATACTCCAGTGTAGTAACATTCTATTCTACACAATGTGCCAGACCCTGTCCAATCGTTGGATAAATGTGTAGGGCCCAAAAGACAGCAGAACAGGATAGTTTTTCCTCACAAATAGGGCAAGCCGGAATTTATTCAAGGGGATTAATATATCCACTGAGTGCTGTAGAGCTGGGGGAGGGACCAATAGATTAGCAAAGACTCCACTGGTGAAACTTCTTATGTGGAGATCTGGTGCTCCACAACCAGCCCTTCCACCACACAGAACCCTTGTGCAAGGCTCGGTTCAATACGGCTTTGTGAAGGGAGTTAGGAATCGGCCCAGTCTGAATAACTGATGAAATGCAAATGCCTATGCTATATTACAACAAGTACATAAAGCAAAGGATTGATACACACATGGCAGAAGACACAGCATATGAACACTTTGAGTCTGATTCTCCAACTGCCTTGCACCGTATATAGTTGTTACTAACTGTATAAAAGTGAATGAAGAGAAGGTGTCCTCAGGCGTTTTATGTTCTTTCTACACAGATGCAAATGACTACACAGAGTGCAAGGCAGTTAGAGAATCATGCCTTTAGTCTTCAAGCTGCAGAACAACATATCAGAATATAATACTGCTTAAGAAAGCTTTTTCACTTTTCTGAAGAAAACGGGGGAACATGCTGTGTTTGAAGCTACTGAGAGGTTTATACGCTTGGAAGTAGGGAGTGGAGCCTCGATTTTTGAGTGGACAGAATAAGAAATTACAAAGTTGCTAGATAAATTGCACTGCCATGTTTTGCATTCTGTTTGTTATGTCATCCTGCAATCACATGTCCCTGCATTTTATCACATGGGTATTGGTTATGCCACATGCATGAGGTCACCGTGTTCCTAGCCACAATGATTTTTATTTAATGTCTATATTCCAAATGTACATTGCGTGCAGTGGGAAATCATATTATCAGGAAAATGACTTTTTACTGAAGCACACAAGTTTTTAAAAAATTAAAATGGAATTTTCAAAACGATAAAGTAGGGTTGCTCCTCCTGATATATATTGTGGTTGTCACTAGCACTCCAACAGGGACTTAAGTATGATACTATTCAATTCGGTGGCTCCAGAGTTTATTACATTAAACAGATGTGAGCACTAAGTGTAGTGCTTATGCATGAGAAAATGAATCTAACTGAGAAGACTCCCATTAAAAAGGAAAATCAGTAGCAACTTTGTTAAAGCTTTTAAAAATCACATTTTCTTCCTCGTTAGAAGTAATTTAAATGTGTACACTACATCTGATATATGCAGGAGAGCAATCTTCTGAGGTCGTGAGTATCCCCAACTTCCATTGATTTCAGTGGGGGGTTGAGGGTACTCTGCATCCCCTGGGAATTCATCAGCACTTGAGAGGACTGGATCCCAAATTACTTATTTGGAACAAGATGTGTGATGGCTACTCAAAGATGTGGCTATTTGTTCCAGATCAAAGAAAACTAAACCACAGGGACTTGTCCACACAGAATGATAAGGCCTGTTGAAGATAGAGACAAACAAAATAAAGAGAAGTCTACAAGATGTCTGATGGGCTACTCAGAGATGTGGCTGTTTGTTCCAGATCAAAGAAAACTAAACCACGGGGATTTGTCTACACAGAATAATAAGGCCTGTTGCCGATAGAGACAAACAAAATAAAGAGAAGTCTAGGTGAAAAGGAGGTTGTTCCCTGAAGCCTAGTGAATAGAGATTTGTATAGTTCTCTTAGGCCTGGTCTACACTAGGCGTTTATGTCGAAGTTAGCGCCGTTACATCGAATTAACCCTGCACCCGTCCACACCGCGAAGGTATTTAGTTCGACATAGAGGTCTCTTTAATTCGACTTCTGTACTCCTCCCCGACGAGGGGAGTAGCGCTAAATTCGACATGGCCATGTCGAATTAGGCTAGGTGTGGATGGAAATCGACGTTAATAGCTCCGGGAGCTATCCCACAGTGCACCACTCTGTTGACGCTCTGGACAGCAGTACGAGCTCAGATGCTCTGACCAGCCACACAGGAAAAGCCCCGGGAAAATTTGAATTTGAATTCCTTTTCCTGTCTGGCCAGTTTGAATCTCATTTCCTGTCTGGACATCGTGGCGAGCTCAGCAGCACTGGCAACGATGCAGAGCTCTCCAGCACTGATGGCAGTGCAAGCTCAGAATAGAAAGAGGGCCCCAGCATGGACTGATCGGGAAGTCTTGGATCTCATCGCTGTGTGGGGCGATGAGTCCGTGCTTTCCGAGCTGCGATCCAAAAGACGGAATGCAAAGATCTATGAGAAGATCTCTAAAGACATGGCAGAGAGAGGATACAGCCGGGATGTAACGCAGTGCCGCGTGAAAATCAAGGAGCTGAGGCAAGGCTACCAGAAGACCAAAGAGGCAAACGGACGCTCCGGATCCCATCCCCAGACATCCCGTTTCTACGAGGCACTGCATTCCATCCTCGGTGCGGCCGCCACCACTACCCCACCACTGACTGTGGACTCTGAGGATGGGATAGTGTCCACGGCCGGATCCTCGGACATGTTAGCGGACGGGGAAGATGAGGAAGGAGATGAGGAGGACGAGGCAGTCGACAGCGCTCACAACGCTGATTTCCCCGACAGCCAGGATCTCTTCATCACCCTTACAGAGATCCCCTACCAACCCTCCCCAGCCGTTACCCCGGACACAGAATCTGGTGAAGGATCATCCAGTAAGTGTTGTAAACATCTAAACATTTATTTGTAACAGAACATGATTATTAACAATGTAAAAAATGGGTTTCTCATGATTACTTTGAATAACTTAACGGTTCAGTCATGGGCAGTGCAAGTATTTCAAAAAAATCTAGCAATGTCCGGTTTTGCATGATTGTCCTGCCCAAGCCGCTCTACTGTGTAGTCCCTGCTACTGCAGCTACAGTAAGATGCGGTCTATATGTCCGGGGATGGAGCAGAAATCCTCCTGGGACATCTCAAGGAAGCTCTCCTGCAGGTAATTTGAAATCCGCTGCATTAGGTTCTTGGGGAGAGCGGCCTTATTGGGTCCTCCGTAGTAGGACACGTTGCCGCGCCACGAGACTAGCAAGTACTCCGGAATCATTGCTTGGCACAGCATGGCGGCATACGGCCCTGGTCTTTGGAGGCTTTCCCGGAGCATTCTCTGTCTGTCGCTCTCAGAGATCCTCATGAGGGTGATGTCGCTCATGAAGACCTGCTTTGAATGAGGTAGGGGAATGTTATTAGTGTTGGCTGGTTTGCAGCCACGCGGTGGAGGCGGGAAAGGGTCAGCCGAAAGGGATCGTTCCCGGGGACAGCCGCGAGGGTGTGGGACAGGAGCAAACTTCCTGCTTGCCGGATTGCTGGCAGCAGGGACCGACATTGATTTCAATGTGAAATGAGGCCATTGCTAATATTAAAGTTTTAAGCTGCCACGAATCTACGGCTTACCATGTCTGCCTGCAACAGAAATTCCGTTGTCCTGACAGGGTTCTCAAAAGTGCTCTGCAAAACCACAGACAGTGAATGCGAAGGCCGAGAATTCGACCTTGTGCTGAGTGCGCATGTGATAGGTGCTGTGCATGGTCCTGTTCACAGAGAAAGACTATGTTCTTTGTTCACAACTACATTTATGTTTCTGAGGAATTCACTCCCTTTTTCCCATTCCCACAGCCCCATCTGCGACTGTCTCACAACCTAGCCTGTCAT
The DNA here is from genome assembly GCF_013100865.1 of Trachemys scripta elegans. Taxonomy (NCBI): domain Eukaryota; kingdom Metazoa; phylum Chordata; order Testudines; family Emydidae; genus Trachemys; species Trachemys scripta. Next base: position 48,279,044 of record NC_048308.1, read on the forward strand.
CACACTCCCAGAGGCTAGGGAGGATTAGGCATAAGAAGAAGAGGACACGGGAGGACATGTTCTCCGAGCTTATAGCCTGCTCCAGAGCACAGGCAGCACAGCAGACCCAGTGGCGGGAGAACTTGTCCCAAATGCACCAAGCCAACATGGATCGGGAGGAGAGGTGGCGTCAGGAAGACCAGCAGGCGACTCAAACCCTGCTTGGACTACTGAGGGAGCAAACGGACACGCTCCGGCGCCTTGTGGATGTTCTGCAGGAACGGAGGCAGGAGGACAGAGCCCCGCTGCAGTCCATCTCTAACCGCCCTCCCCCGCCACCAAGTCCCATACTCCCTTCACCCAAAGTGCACAGAAGGAGAGGCGGCAGAGTCCCTGCTAACTCTCACTGCACCCCTGCAGAGAGCTCGAGCAGCAGAAGGCTCTCAGTCCCCAAAGTTTGACAAGTTCTTTCCTTCCCGCCTGACACAAGCCCCCGTCCAAGTTTCACTTCCCAGTCCCCTGTGTAGTTGTTAATAAAAAATATGTTTCTGTTAACTACTGTTTCCATCATGTTCTTTTGGAGGAGGGGGGGAAAGGGGGTTGGTAATTGGACAGGACAGTCACCTTTGGCAGGGTACATAGTCGGGGGCAGGCACAGCAGCAGGGCACATACATAGTGCAGTGATGCAGTGACTACTTACCCTGGTTAGTCTGGGAGGTTCTTTTCATGTTATGTGGTGGGAGGTGGGTTGCTCTGTGACTTTGTGGCACGGGAGGGCAGTTAGAGATCTGAAGCGGCGGTCCTTAGGCAGGATCACAGAGCCACACAGCAGGGGATCTGTAAGCGTCCCCCCCCGCCACAAAGTCACATAGTACCCCCATACACACAGTCCCTATCAGGAGGGGTGACAGGCTCCGTTGAAAGAACCATCCCACCGCACCGGAGCCTGTCAGTCCTTCAGTTTAGAAGCTGCATTCGCGCGACTACACTACACCCGCTCCGCACCACAGTCTGCGTCCCAGTTTTAAAAAATTCCCGCGAAAACAGTATTACAGAAAACGGTGTGCTTTAACAAAGTAGAACTATTTTTATTTTGAAACGTGTGTTGGAAGTGGGGTGAAGGCTTCTCTGTACACAAAATTAGAAAGTCACAGGTTACCCTGCTCACTCAGGAACTTTGCTTTCAAAGCCTCCCGGATGCACAGCGCTTCCCGCTGGTCTCTTCTAATCGCCCGGCTGTCTGGCTGTGAGTAATCAGCAGCCAGGCTAATTTCCTCAACCTCCCACCCCGCCATAAAGGTCTCCCCCTTGCTCTCACAGAGATTGTGGAGCACACAGCAAGCTGCTATAACAATGGGGATATTGGTTTCGCTGAGATCACAGCGAGTCATCAAGCTTCTCCATCTCCCCTTGAGACGTCCAAAAGCACACTCCACCACCATTCTGCACTTGCTCAGCCGGTAGTTGAAGAGTTCTTTTTCAGTGTCCAGGGCACCTGTATAGGGCTTCATGAGCCAGGGCATTAGCGGGTAGGCTGGGTCCCCGAGGATGACTATAGGCATCTGCACATCCCCAACAGTTATTTTGTGGTCCGGGAAGTAAATACCTTGCTGCAGCCGTCTAAACAGACCAGAGTTCCTGAAAACACGAGCGTCATGAACCTTGCCCGGCCATCCCACGTAGATGTTGGTAAAACGTCCCCTGTGGTCCACCAGTGCTTGCAGCACCATGGAAAAGTAGCCCTTTCTGTTAATGTACTGGCTGGCCTGGTGGTCCGGTGCCAGGATAGGGATGTGAGTTCCATCTATGGCCCCACCGCAGTTTGGGAATCCCATCGCTGCGAAGCCATCTATGATCGCCTCCACGTTTCCCAGGGTCACTACCTTTGGCAGCAGTACATCAACGATTGCCTTGGCTACTTGCATCACAACAACCCCCACGGTAGATTTGCCCACCCCAAACTGGCTCGCGACTGACCGGTAGCTGTCAGGCGTTGCAAGCTTCCAGAGGGCTATGGCCACTCGCTTATGGACAGTCAGGGCTGGTCGCATCCGGGTGTCATTGCGCTTCAGGGCAGGGGACAGCAACTCACAAAGTTCAAGGAAAGTTCCCTTCCGCATGCGGAAGTTTCGCAGCCACTGTGATTCATCCCAGACCTGCAGCACTATGCGGTCCCACCACTCAGTGCTTGTTTCCCGTGCCCAGAATCGCCGTTCCACGGCATCAACATGACCCATTGCCACCGTGATGTCCTCGGCGCTGGGTCCCCTGCTTTCTGAGAGGTCTGTGCTACTCTCACACTTCAGGCCATCACCGCGTTGACGTAGCCTCCTCGCCTGACTTTTCTGCATCTGCCTCAGGGCAACCTGTATGATAAGCTGCGAGGCGTTGAGAGCGGCCACAACTGCAGCGATGGTTGCAGCGGGCTCCATGCTCACAGTGCTGTGGCGTCCGCGCTGTCAATGACTTGAAAAGTGCGCGAAATGATTTCCCGCCGGCGCTTTCAGGGAGGGAGGGAGGGCGGGAGTGAGTGATGGATGGATGACGACAGTTACCCAAAAGCACCCTCGACACATTTTTTTACCCAGAAGGCATTGGTGGCTCGACCCAGAATTCCAATGGGCAGCGGGGACTGCGGGAACTGTGGGATAGCTGCCCACAGTGCACCGCTTCCAATGTCGACGCTTTCCCCGTTAGTGTGGACTCACAAAGTCGAATTACTGTCCTTAGTGTGGACACACACGTTCGACTTTGCAATATCGATTCCAAATATTCGATTTAAGTAAAATCGAACTACTCTCGTAGTGTAGACAAGGCCTGAGTGTCCCTTTCTGTTCCTTCCCCCTTGCTGGTATATAGTCCTCCATTGCTCCCAAACCAGCTCTAAGCAACCAATTAGGCTCATTGACATTCCCCTCCAGGAATTCGTGCTGCACGATTAGATTGTTTGCTGAACTGTAGGCCACTCAAACCTCAGGTTGCTGTTCCCTCTGAAATCACAAGCAGCAGCTGCAGCAGTGTGAGGCTGCTTTAAACAAGGCTTTAACCGCCTGGCTGCCAGGCCTCAGATAGTTATATGGCAGCTATTTCAACTAACATGCTGCACAATCCAGTGAGAGGTTTCAGATTATCTCAGTGTCCTATAAATATACATGGCCCGGTTCTCATTTAAACGCAACTCAACTCTAAACTAATCTATGTTTGTGCACTGTACATTGCCAGGTGATGTAAGTGGCCTTTGTTTAAATGAGAATTGGGCCCACAGATGTTATATGGATACAGTATTTCCACCTTGTCAAAACCTTTCCATAACCTGTCAGGCAACAGGAACTATCACTTCCTTTTTCTCATTTACTATTTTTCTTCACTCTGTAAAATTAGCAAACTATCCTTTCCTCCTCTCCTATAAAAAGCTAGAAAAATATAAATATAATGTTTCTACATAAAAAAATGAAACCACTTCTTGAGCAGGAACAGCAGCAACTGCTGAGCAACAACCAAAAAAACCTATTCTGTTTACCAACAAAAAGAAAACTACAGGAATCCCACTAGCCACCAGTCAAAACAACATGAAAAATATAGTCAGCCATTTTGGAAAAATCCATTTCACACTTACTGAACTGTCTGTTCTCTTGTAGAATATCATCCTCAGAAGGAAACTGTTGGACAGTTCATTAGCTCCTCTCCATGACCAGTGAAAACTATCTTTACCATAAGAGTTACGTCCACTAGCCAGTCACAGATGCTGAATCACCCATTTTGCTGCTGCTGTCAGGAGCCTCTTCTTGAGTGACTCAAGATTGGAGAGTACAAAGGTGGCTTACAGCCCTTGTCCCACATTCCTAGCTGCATTTTGCACTTTGTATATGGGAACTGGGGTTAGGATTTTCAAAGGATTTCACTATTTGTGTTTCAGGACATAAGCAGGCCAGTAAGAAACTATTTCCATAGGCACAGTATTGTATAAACGTCTACTACAGTAGTTTCACACCTTCATCTGAAGTATTTAATATTTGCCCCACACAAAATTTTGAAGGAAACCAAGTCAAGTTCATTGTCTGCGTCCTAACAGGATTACTTTTCAGTTTGTTAATGTTGCTTTAATATCACTAAAGATATGATAACTGGTAGTAGAATAGGATTATTTAGTCAGATGATAAATGTGTAAATGAATGTTGCACTGTTATAGACAAACAATTTGAGGCACTGCGTAGAAACATCCCTGTGGCGTAGGTCTGATTATAACTTTAATAGCATATATGTACATTCAGAGTATCTGAAATTTGAGGTAGAAAAGAGATAAGTAGCTAAGCTAGTTATAATTTCAGTTAAGACACTGTAGGAGGGAACACAAATCTTGTCAACAATCAATTACAGTGTTATGGCTGGAATCTCACTGATACTACAGAACGGATAGCTTTCCTTAAGACAGGACTGCATACCCAACATGCACTAGGATAGGTCTTGGGGAATTACTGTAACTATTTGGAATATAACAGTTGAACATCTACATTTTTTGCAGAAGTATCTTAAGGACAGAATTACAACTTTCAAAGGGCAAACACAAAAGCATCTCCAATAACAACTCACGCTCTGCTGTCACTAATTGTGTTCAAGGCCACAGTAAGAGCAAATAAAATTAAGGCTGATTAAGACACCAGAGTGATAATCATTCTGAAAAGAGTGATCAGAGATTGCAACTATTATTATTTATTTGTATAATGATGACTTCCCCAGTGTACTACATGCTGTCCACATTTGAGTTCTTCCCTCCCAATATGTCCACACTGCAAAGACAGCCTCTCAGTAGCTAGACTCAGAGTCACTGACTCGGGCTTAGGATGACCACCTGTCCCAAATTGGGCGGGACAGTCTGGAAATACAGAGTTCAAGTTCCATTCCCAGGCTTGAGGAGCAGGAGTGAGGCCACAGAGAGGGCGGGATTCCTGCATGTGTCCCACTTTTACCTTTTAAAAGGTGGTCACCCTACTCAGTCTGAACAGGCTCGCACTACAGGGCTAAAAATACCAGTGTAGAAGTTTGGGCTCAGGATGAGAGCCCAGGCTCCGAGACCCTTCCTCCTCACTGCGTTTCAGAGCCTGGGCTCTAGCTGAAGCCCGGATGTCTATACTGCTATTTTTAGCCCCATAGCAAGAGCCCAAGTCAATTGACCTGGGCTCTGATACATGCTGTTATGGGTTTTTTTATTTTATTTTATTTTTGCAGTGTAGATGTACTCTCAGCTCACCATTAAGAATTAAAAACTGGTGAATCAAATTTTAAATGTGAGGCATAATTCCTCTTTTAAAAGTAGACAACCTGGCAGTCTGATTTACATCTACGCTTCAAAACACCTATACTTCACTGAGGATCACATTTCTATGCAGTACCTCATCACTTGATGACGCTTATTAAATAGCTTTCTTTTCTCCTTCATGCAATTATCTCCACTCCAGGAGTTGTGTGGTCCAACCTTCTCTGCCAGGAAACCAGCCACATCTGGGAATGAGCTCTGTGCTACCATGTTTTCCATCTGCTGTTTATTTAGCTTTGATGGTCAAACTTACTAGCAGATTGCTTAGGTCATTATGTATTAATTCTGCCTCAGAGCAGTAAAATGGACTAGATGATCTCTCAAGATCTCTTTCAGCACTACGTTTCTATGATTCTGAGTGGTCTTGGTTTCAGGATGTGATCAGTCTAATCTCCCAGCTCTTGACACCTTTTCCCCCCTCTCTAGGCTTTTTGGCTCTCATGCTCTTGCAATTTTTTTTCATTTAAGTTACTGGGGATAACCATTTTTAATGCCTTTTTCCTATTTCTTTCAGTTTTGAGCCTTTGCAGAAAGAGTGATGAGAGGCAGTGCACGCTATTCCATGTAATACTAGTTTGGATCAATCAGTTATGGTACTTGCACTTGCTAGCACTGCTGTTGGAACAGCACAGGTGGGCCACACATGGGCCAGGAATGTGGCCCAATGTTGTTGTTTGTATTTTAGCACCTGCCATTAAATGCGATCAAAGCTCCATTGTGTTGGGCACTATAAATAATTTATTGCAATTATAAAAGTTTACTTAGATTGTAAGTTATTTGGGGTAGGGACCATCTTTCTCTTTTGTGTTTGTACAGTGCCTACCACAATTGGGCTGTAGGTGCTACTGTGATATAAATAATAGAACTAATAATAAACATAATGAGACTCAGTCACTGCCTTCAAGAACTCACTATCTAAGTAACAAGACAAAGTGTGGGGACAGGGAAGTATTATTGTCCTCAATTTTATAGGTGATGAATTCAGGCAAAGACCTTGAATAACTTGCCCAAGGTTATACAGAAGATTGATTGCAGACTCACAATTTAACCCAGCTCTCCAGAGTCCCAGTCCAGTGTATTCAGCACAAGACCAATCCTCTCGCTATATATATTCTAGAATTATTTTGTCTGAAAGACAGAATTTATTATATAGAGCATTTTACAATAGTAAGCCTCTGCCTTATTTCACATTTAATTTAAAAATGTGAGTCCCCACTGTAATGACTTAAAATAAATTAATTTTACCTCTCTAATACTTGAAAATAAATCATTTATTTACAAGCAGAATCACTTTTATAAAATTTTATATCACCACTGCCAACTTTATCAACCAAATCTGATATCAAATTAGTTTAACAAGATGTATTTTCTATAAAACCATATTGATTTGCATTAATCATATTACCTTCCTTTCATTTTTTATTAATCCAATCCTATACCAGCCATTCCATTCTTTTGTCCTGGATCAATGTCAGGCTGATAGACCTATAATTACTGGAGTCATCCCATTTACCCTTTGAAAATATTGGTACAACATTAGCTTTCTTCCCGTTCTTGGGAACTTCCCCATTGTTCCAAGACTTACTGAAAATCAATATTAATGGTCCTGAGAGCTCCATAGCCAGGTCTTTAAAAGCTCTTGAATGCAAGTTATCTGGATCAGGAAGGATCTCCAGGAAGATCACTTGGACATTCTTCTCCTTCAGCAGTCTTCTGAATTCTCTGAAATCATTTATAACGTATGAGCTATCCCACAAAGCAAGTCGTTAGTGCTGATATGCACCATAACCATTGTATCTTTGCCCACCAAATTCAGAAGCCTATCTTAGACTCACATCTCAGAGGTTGTCACCATCTTTTAGTATCCTGTCCATTGTAGAATGTTCTTTCCATTATTCTTAGGATAGAGTGTTCAAAAGGCTCTTCTGTCTTCCTTGGGTGTTTGGAAATCTCTTCATTGGCGAGCTTGATTTTCTTATGGGTTGGGCTCTTATGAGGTGTGCTCTATACACCTCTTCATTCCATTTGACCAGTTGGATCTTCAGAGATATCATCCATAATTTCCATGAGGAGGCCATGGTAATGATTGAAAACTTCTAGCTCTGTGAAATTCCTCCTGATTCTCTTTTTTTCTGGTGGTCAAACCCTGCCCTTCCTCATCTGCCACAGCCTTGTAGAAAGCTGCCTTGTCCTCTTGTCTCTGGTGGTTATGATCTGCAAGACCTCCTCTCTGATGTTTACTCTCTGTTTCTTTGGTAGCCAGCTCCTTTCTTCCTTGAATCTGGTATTTCCCAAATGCCTCAGCTTCTCTGATACTCCATAGCATCTGTACTTGCCTTTCTAATCCAAGAATTTTTTTCTTCCAGGACAGTTACCAACTTGTCCTTCATACATAGGAAGTCCCTTCTGACTTCATGCACACATCTGTTGCAGGTCACAGCCACTGTTCCATAGCAGGCCATCACAATATTGAGTGTACAACTGTACCTGGAAAGCAAGACTGTGAAATTCCTGTTTGCTGCATATAAAATAATGAATGGTCCAGAAAAGGTAAATCAGGCATGTTTGTTTATTCTTTTCCATCTAAAAGAAAAAGGGAGTATCCAGAAGAATTAAAAGTCAACAAAAGAAATGCTTCTCTTCACAATGCATATTATCAGGTGGAATTCATTTCCACACCACATAATTGAATCCAAAAGCTTGAAAGATTCAGGACAGGATTAGATATTTGTGCAGATAAAGTGAACATCCAGTATTAATGTAGATGAAATAGATATGTCTAAAAACCCACACATTTCAGATCATAAAGTAACCACTAATTGATGATGTATAGGAAGAAATTTCCCCTGTGGGCAAGATATTTTATAAATGTTCTATGGGTGGTTTCTTGAACCTTCTCTAGATCTTTTACTGACAAATGACAGGGAGAGGATACTGCAATAGATGTACTGATGGACTGATTCACTGTGACATCAGTGAGGTTAAACAGGTATAATTTGCCCTCTTGAGGTCTTTCATTAACAAGGACAACAAGTGGAGTTTAGGAATTAGAACTAATAAGAAAACAAAGAAATATTGACATTTTTCATCAAGCAACTTTGAAAAATTCCCTACAAGCTCTAATAGAATGTTATCACCATGTGGTGCGAATGTAGTATATTTATTCAAGCATATTCCTGTGGACTATTTATGTGAGTAAGGGTTTACAGGATCAAATCCATACAAGGTGAGGTCCAAATTCTAACTCTCTACCTTACTGAAGTCATTTGAGTTGTACCTGTGTAACTGAGAAGAATTTGTTTCAGTCCATATGGTTACTTTGATTATAGTAACTACAGTAAAAGAAGAAAACATTCTGCGGTATGTCTTGTTTGTCATATCTATCACATTTTGCATAAGATTTGAATATAAATAACCATCAGTTTACATTCCATAGTAGTAGTAATATAATTTAAAGACCATATGATATGCCACAATGATTGTGCAAATTGTTTAACAGCTAATGTTCAGATAGCAACTTATTAAAAAACTCTACTAAACTTCTGAACATGAGTAGATTAAATTAACTGCTATGAACACTCTTATGTTTCTTTTCATCTTATCTAATTCTTTTTCTCCACAATGTTCATTTAGTTTGCTGAAGTATTTTTTTGTCTCAGATTGAAAATCACATATTTCCATGACACCAAAATTAAAACCAGAATATATTTTTAAATCTGTGGTACATGGATAAAACCCTAACTCACAATAGTAGCCAAAACTTTTATAAACTCTGTTTTAGAGCAGACAAAGCATTCTTAAAGTAGGGACTTCCAGGCTTGAGCAAATTTGGGGGGAAAAATGGGCCATTTAAACCAAAAAGCAAAGGACAGTAGATTTCTATGTTCCTATTACTGAAGATATTTGTGTTTGAATGAGAATTTTCTTCCTAAACATGACTTGTGCTTCTACTTGATTCCGCAGGGAATTCATATTTCTGTGTTTATGTAGTTGTTGTATATTGCTATGGCAAAGACTGGTCCATCGCAAGTTCAACATTACAGCTTCAGTGAAGGATAAAGGGAGCGGAAAATCGACATTAAAGGGGAAAAGAAATCTTGCTTTATTAATTTATTAATTTGCACAATTAAAAAACTATTGTTAAATATACTTTTGAGTGTGCTTTTATGGGATAGATTTTTAACATTTCTCAGTATGAAAGGGCCTCTTCAACATGGCCTAAATTCTGATTAAGCATTTTTACACACATTATCCAACAGTATTAGCATTTATATACAATGGAGCAGATTCTTTGATGGGTCTGGCAACACAGAAGTGTGGTCTCATGTCTCTTAGGACGGATATGGATAGCTCGCATGAGGCATTCAAATAATATGGCATATAGGAATCTTAATAGGCAGCTTATAACATCCTAAAAACTGACGGTTTCATTCTCAGCAATGCTGAGCAGCTCTGGAAATCAGTTTTTTAGTTTTTTAAATGCATGTACTCAAGTTTACTTACAGTGTGCCACAATAACCTGAGGAAATTTACCTTGAAAATATTTTATATCATAATGCTGCTGTTCAGTTAACTACAGCATGATGCTGGCTCATGTTTCTATTTTGTATTAGCATTGCCGGAAAACTATAGGAAATGAGCCATAACCTAAACTTGTGTAGTCTAGTGGCCTCATGCAGTAAGTAACAATGAAAACATTTTTTCACACTTCAGTGGTTAAGTGGAAACATTACTGATAATGCTATTCTCAATGGATTTACAAATGTATCCAAAGAGAATCTGAAGAGACGGAGGTAGAGGAAAAGCTAATCACTCCACCCATTTGTCAGTTTCTGCAAGGTGAATTTCACAGGCTTGTAGGTAGGTCAGATGCAAATAATTCTCCTCAGCTGCTGAGTCTGTTTACCTTTAAATTACCTTGCTCAGGTCATTTGGGTGGCATGTAAGAATTCTGAGAGTTATAATTATTGAAGTTATGTCATATGATTAGCTTACTAGAGCACAGAATTTATTGGCATTTACTTTTCAAAACCGAATGTCAAACAACATGACAACTTACTCATATTTGAAATATCTGAATATAAGAGAGCATCCTGGTAGAAAATAGTGGTTTGGTGAGTACTGATTACATGGGTCTGGTGATCTCATTTATGCCTAGCAATTGATATTGCCTGAGAAGAATCTAATTGCCGCTGTAAGAAATTAAGCATAATGGACTACTTTGTCTATTGTCTAATTATGTGTTGTGCTTGATGGTCCATGATTAAGGCCGTTGCTAAGTTTCCATTGTATGTGAAATTACTTCTCAGATCAATAGACAAAACTGATATATGGAGTCTATATATATATGGCTAAAGTGGAGAATTGGACAAGAGATTCCTGAATCACGATACCCTAAAAATAAATATATTTACTGAAGTTCAAGAACTCTTCTATTTTTTTAAGTGAACACAAATTCTTTGAGCCAAAAGATAAAAATAACTTCAACTGGTAACAGTTAGCTTAGGAAGTTTTGTGGACCAATCTAGATATGGAATCAAATTTTCTGAATTTAGGCATTCAAAGCATATTTTGCAGGTCTTAAATGTGTGGCTGCTTAAATGTCAACTTGAGCACCCATATGTGGAATTTGTCTTCCTAAAGTAGGTGCCCAAGTTTGAAAATTAGCCCACATTACCTATGCATACATAGAATGGTTCAGATTTACTGATACTACAGTAGAACCTCAGAGTTTTTAATACCTCAAGAATGGAGGTTATTCATAACTCTGAAATGTTCGTAACTCTAACAAAATGTTATGGTTGTTCTTTCAAAAGTTTACAATTGAACACTGACTAAATACAGCTTTGAAACTTTACTATGCAGAAGAAAAATGTTGCTTTTAACCAACTGAATTTAAATGAAACAAGCACAGAAACAATTTCCTTAGCTTGTTGAATCTTTTTTAACATCCCATTTATTCTTTTTAATAATTTACATTTAACACAGTATGAACTGTATTTGCCTTTTTTTTTTTTTTTTTTTTTTTTTTGTCTCTGCTACTGCCTGATTTCCTACCTCTGGTTCCAGATGAGATGTGGGGTTGACTGGACAGTTCATAACACTGGTGTTTGTAACTCTGAGGTGCTACTGTACACAACATGTATCATGAATATAGAGCTATTTGCTTGAGAAATGTCACTGAAGGCTTTGAGTTCCTGGACCTGCTCACCAAATCGTATAGGTAGGGATGTGCTAGAAAGGTTTACATTTCAGCAGTACGTGTAAAGTTGCCACACACAGTATTGTCAAACCCAGGTGTTCAAAAGTCATAACTCAAGGCTCAAAATATTACAGGATTGGCTTAAAATAATGATAATTTTAAAATATGCATTTTTAGTTTTCTTCATTTGTTTTTTTAGCACTTAGGGTTGCCATTTTCTAGCTTTTTCCCACTGCTATGAAGCCTAGAAGCTTTTTCTTTTTTATGAAAGCTGTGTATGACTCCAGAAGGTGAGGGCTTTAAGAAAACCACAAATACCATGGCACTTGTGATAAAATAACAAGAGCTGGTAACACTACATGTATTCCATTAGGACACTATGCAGTGCTGTCCTTCCTGATGGCTCTCTTGCACATCCTCAGAGAGATAGGAACCAGATGCAGAGACTAAGGGCTTGTCCACACTGAGACTTAGTGCGTGGCAAGCCAGAGTGTTAATGTACAGCGCACCAGCCTGCTGCATACTAAGTTTCTGTGTGGACCCTGCTATCACATGCTAAAAGCTCCATCGTGTACTTTGACTTTCTGCACAGCAGGGTGCACATGACAGGCTAATGCACTGTAGAGTTACACCCCAACTTGCCATGCAATTGTAGTAGTGATTAGTGCGCTATACATCTTTTAAATACAATTAGCACTGCTGACAATAAATGGTGACTGGCTGTGTAACCCCTCTTCCCCCCACAAGCAAATCCTCATAGGTCGTTAAGAAAGATTGGGAGCGCCCAATCAATAACAGAGGTTTCTAAACAAGTATAAATAGTGAAGACAAAAACATTGCAAGATGACTGCATTACAACTTGGCCACCCCCTCACATCACAAACCCACCCCTCAGGTGATTACCGAGAAGAGATGTCCTGTTCTAATTGTCTGTAATGTGTGCAGTTACACAGGAATGAATCGCGAATGGTCTTCATTTGCAGGGAAACAAAACCCCACAAAGTTACGTAGCCCACAAGTTTTGTGACAGTGTTCCCTCATGTGTCTCTTCCAGCAGCTGTACAGGATGTGAAGATGTCCATAAGCACAGGCAGATGTCATCCTCTGCCTTCCTGTTGTGCCTGCATGTGTGCACATATGGTATCCCTGATTTCCCTAGCCCAGTGGGAACCATGACCAGCATGCACGTGGGTGGGATCCAGCTGCCTGTACAGTTTGCAAACCAGGTTTGTCCTGAGCCCACTCAGGATGGAAGAACTACTTTTTACCCTCACAAATATTAGCAAATATGTGAAGGTGGGGGACAGGAAGGAGCAGCAGGGAAAAAAGGGAGGAGATGTTGCCTTATATATTGTATATATACACTTGGATTGAGGTTGAGATGGAAATAGGAGACAGACTTGTTGAAAGTCTCTGGGTAAGGATAAAAGGGGTAAAAAAACAAGAGTGATGTCATAGTAGAGGTCTACTACAGACTACTTAGCCAGGAAGAAGAGCTGTATGAGGCTTTTTTTTAAACAGCTAACAAAATCATCCAAAGCACAGGACTTGGTGGTGATAGTGCACTTCAACTACCCAGACATCTGTTGGGAAAATAACACAACAGGGCACAGATTATCCAACAAGTTATTGGAATTTATTGGAGACCATTTTTTATTTCAGAAGGTTGAGACAGCTACCAGGGGAGAGGCTGTTCTAGATTTGATTTTGACAAACAGGGAGGAACTGGTTGAGAATTTGGAAGCCAGCTTGGATGAAAGTGATCATGAAATGATAGAGTTCATGATTCTAAGGAATGGTAGGAGGGAGAACAGCAAAATAAAGATGATGAATTTTAAGAAGGCAGACTTAAGCAGACTGAGGGAGCAGGTAGGTAAGTTCCCATGGGAAGCAAGTCTAAGGGGAAAACCAATAGAAGACAGTTGGCAGTTTTTTAGAGATATTATTAAGGGCACAAGAGCAAACCATCCCACTGCATAGTAAAAATAGGAAGTATGGCAAGAGACTACCCTGGCTTAACCAGGAGATCTTCAATGATCTAAAAATCAAAAAGGAGTCCTACAAAAAGTGCAAACTAGATCAAATTACAAAGAATGAATATAAACAACTAACACAAGCATGTAGGGACAAAATTAGAAAGGCCGAGGCACAAAATGATATCAAACTAGCTAGAGACATAAAGGGTAACAAGAAAACATTCTACAAATACATTAGAAGCAAGAGGAAGACCAAGGACAGGGTAGGCCTGTTACTCAATGGGAGGGGGGAATAATAACAGAAAATGTGCAAATGGCAGAGGTGCTTAATGACTTCCTTGTTTCGTTTTTCACCAAGAAGTTTGATTGTGATTGAATGTCTAACATAGTGAATGCTACTGAAAATAAGATTGGATCAGAAAAGGCTAAAATAGGGAAAGAACAAGTTAAAAATTACTTGGACAAATTAGATGTCTTCAAGTCACTGGAGCCTGATGAAATGCATCCTAGAATACTGAAGGAGCTGACTGAGGAGATATATGAGCCATTAGCAATTATCTGAAAATAAGGACAATCCGGGGAATTACAGACCAGTCAGCTTAACTTCTGTACCCAGAAAGATAATGGAGCAAATAATTAAGCAATCAATTTGCAAACATCGAGAAGATAATAAGGTGATAAGTAACAGTCAGCATAGATTTGTCAAAAAAAATTTGTGTCAAACCAACCTGATAGCGTCTTTCACAGGGTAACAAGCCTTGGGGATGGGGGGGGGAAGCGGTAGACGTGGTATATCTTGACTTTAGTAAAGCTTTTGATACTGTTTCACATGACTTTCTCATAAATAAACTAGGGAAATGCAACCCAGAGGGAGCTACTATAAGATGGGTGCAAAACTGGTTGAAAAAACCCAGAGTTATCAGTGGTTCATAGTCATGCTGGAAGGGCATAACGAGTGGGGTGCCACACGGATTAGTTCTGGGTCCAGTTCTGTTCAATATCTTCCACAGTGATTAAGATAATTCATACAGAGTACACTTATAAAGTTTGCGGACGATACCAAGCTGGGAGGAGTTGCAAGTGCTTTGGAGGATAGGATTAAAATTCAAAACGATCTGGACAAACTGGAGAAATGGTCTGAAGTAAATCGTATGAAATTCATTAAGGACAAAAACAAAGTACTCCATTTAGGAAGGAACAATCAGTTCTACACATACAAAATGGGAAATGACTGCCTAGGAAGGAGTACTGTGGAAAGGGATCTGGGGGTCATAGTGGATCACAAGCTAAATGAGTCAACAGTGTAACGCTGTTGCAAAAAAAGCGAACATCATTCTGAGTTGTATTAGCAGGAGTGTTGTAAGTGAGACATGAGAAGTAATTCTTCTGCTCTGATTAGGTCTCAACTGGAGTATTCTGTCCAGTTCTGGGCACCACATTTCAGGAAGGGTGTGGACAAATAGGAGAGAGTCCAGAGAAAAGAAATAAAAATTGATTAAAGGTCTAGAAAACATGACCTATGAGGGAAGATTGAAAAAAATGCGTTTGTTTAGTCTGGAAAAGAGAAGACTGTGAGGGGACATAACAGTTTTCAAGCATGTAAAAATTTGTTACAAGGAGGAGGAAGAAAAAATGTTCTTAATCTCTGAGGAGAGGACAAGAAGCAATGGGCTTATACTGAAGCAAGGGAGCTTTAGATTGGACATTAGGAAAAATTTTCTAACTGTCAAGGTGGTTAAGCACTGGAATAAATTGTGTAGGGAGGCTGTGGAATCTCCATCATTGGAGACTTTTAAGAGCAGGTTAGACAAACACCTGTCAGGAATGGTCTAGATAATTAGTCCTGCCATGAGTGCAGGGAACTAGACTAGATGACCTCTCGAGATCCCTTCCAGTTCTATGATTCTATGAGGTTAACAACAGTACACAGCAAAGTGATTCCTAGAATGTCTCCCTGTCCTCACAGAGCTCTGGGATAATGCCCCAAATGGTAGCACAAACACTGTGAAAGAGCAGCAGCAGTGTGGACACGGATATACGTGTGTACACCACATTACACCCATGTCCAGCACAGTGTAATGTGGACACTTGGAACGGCAACAGGAAGCATGTACGTGGTCTCGTACTCATCTGTGCTGGCACACATACTCATAGCCTGAGTCTCCTGTAGACAAGTCCTGGGAATACCATCAGGCCAGATTACAGTAGCATCAATATTGTGTTTATTTTGTAAATTATTACTTGTTGTTAGTTATCCTAAATCTTATTGAGTCATCACTGAAATACTGCAAGGGGCTCTACAGGGAGGATAAATAATAATGTAAAAACAGGACAGGTTAGCTTGGTGCCATCTGTCCTAAGGCAATTAGATGGCTGTCAGATTAGTAGTGAACTTGATAGTTTTGGAATAGGGAATATAGGAACAGTAGTCTCTTGGGGACAGTGCCCTAAATGCACACACAGAGGCCCCACTGAAGTGCATGGGAAATGGTATGCACTCATGCAAGGAAAAAGTTTGCTCCCTTGTGTAACAGCCAGAAATGAAAAAAAAATAATTTATGGCCAAATAAAAATACAAAGGATTGAGCTTGGGAGCTTTGTCTTTTTTGACATTGATAGTTTTTTTGTTATGGTTTCTGTTTTCCCCACATCCAAAAGCAAAATTTTCTTGACTGTGAGGAGTAATGAATCATGTGAAGAGAGAGTAGTAACTCAAAACTTTGGACATTCAGAGCTTAAGACACCACCTATTACAGGGAATGTATAGGAAGGCATTATTTTCAAGAAATAAATTGTTACCATAAGGAGAGAATTCTCTCTCCCTCATAATCATTTTTCCCTTTCATGCCTATCACCAACTCTGAAGCTGTCATGTTTACATATCTGCTCTGGTCAGTTTACACATCAATAATTCAGAAAAAACAGCCAACAACTTGATGTGCATGTCACAGCAGTATCTGTTATCTTGTATCTTGTGTATCTTCCTTATACTTGCCTCCCCCTTATTATTCATATTACCATAGAGCAGAGTTTCCCAAACTTGATTCATGGCTTGTTCAGGGTAAGACCCTGGCAGGCTGCGAGACGCTTTGTTTACCTGAGTGTTCACAGGTATGGCTGCTCGCAGCTCCCAGTGGCCGCGGTTTGTCGTTCCCAGCCAATGAGAACTGCGGGAAGCGGTGCAGGCTGGGCCACCGCTTTCCACAGCTCCCATTGGCTGGGAACGGCGAACCGCGGCCACTGGGAGCTGCAAGTGGCCACAGCTATGGCTGCTCACCGCTCCCATTGGCCGGGAACAGCGAACCGCGGCCACTGGGAGCTGCGAGCAGCCGTACCTGCGGGCACTCAGGTAAACAAAGAGTCTCGCAGCCCGCCAGGGGCTTACCCTGAACAAGCCATGAACCAAGTTTGGGAACCCCTGCCATAGAGCCTATGAGCCCTACTGCCTGATCCTGCAATCCATGTTTCACGTAGGCTTAGACTGTGCCCAAGAGAAACATCCCAATCCACTTTTCTCCCCTCCTTGCTCCTGGGGAATAGTATTGTATTTGTTGCCTATGCCAGCAGTACATCACTACCCTTAGCCAGAAGGACAACAGGAACAATCCACCCATTCCCCATCCTCTTGTTCTAGGGAGAAAGTAAGTTTGCATGTAGTCCTGCTTATTCTTTCATGCATGTAGCTAAGATCCAGGTAGCCCTCACAAGTTGAAAGGGGTACTGTTTTTTCTGCCTTTCACAGACTCATGGTCTGAATCACAATCTGACTCTATAGGTTTTCAGGATTCAGGTTTGGAGTGTAAGATCTTCAGGGCATGATCATCTGGTTACATCTTACTAAATTAATTCCATGTCACTGCCATTGGAGGGGTCTTGGACATTGGTGCACCTCTGTCCCTCTTGTTTTCTGCCTGTGGCACATGATAGTTTAGTCTCCTGAGAGCTGTAATCCTTTGATCTAATTCTGATTGTTGGCTTGGTGTGGGGGTAGCTGGGTGGTGGTTTGTGGCCTGTGATGTATAGAAGGTCAGACTACGTGCTGTATAGAAGGTCAGACTACGTGCTGTATAGAAGGTCAGACTACGTGACCTTAAATGCCAACTCTTTTTTAAAAGTGTCTGTAAAATGCTGTTCAAATCTATAACACAGTAATGTATGTTTTGTTTTGTTTTTAATTACCAACATCTTCTGTAGTGAGAGTTCTTTCAAGATAAGCTTTGTCCTTTCCAGGAAGAAATGCTTCCCTCTCTTTGGTCTAATCTGCTCTTATCTTCCTTGTAGAGATGTGGGCAGTATCTTTTAATGTTATAATTTCTTTGGGATTTGTTATTCTTACTCCTATTTACAGTCTGATGGCTACACCATTATCTGATATATTTTTAAATACATCATGTTAATTGCTTTTCTTACAGATCCCGCCGTGTTCTTTCGCTGATAAACATGATAACATGAGTTTTGATTACTTACAAAGTTTAGGGCAATTTTGGAGACAAATTTTGCTTACAAATGAGCTGAGTCAGCTAATACAAATTTATACTCTAGAATCTAGATTCTTGCCCTTTTTTTTTTCTCTTTCAAGCCTGGAGGTGTGCCCAGCAACAGTGGGTCAAACTCAGTGTTAAATCAAAAGGAATCTAAGATGGTATAATTCACACATTCTTCTGGTCTCCTTGGCTTTTAAACTGCACCAAATTAGATTCAGTTACACTCAGCCTCTCTTACCTCCATATTCACTAACAACTAACAAATGTGTAACCTACACTGCTTTTCCCATAACCTCTGAATTTGGCCAGGCAGGAGAGGTCAGAAGAGAGGTGTAGCAAGTGAAACTATGAACTGAAGGGTGTAAGAAGACATAAGTTAAAGCAGAAGCTGGTCTATTTCCCACATTCCTATTCTATTGTGCTGAGGTGGCCTATTTTAACCTATGCCTTCTCTTTGGTTCGTTTCCCTCCTGTATCTTCTGGCCCATTGATATGTAAGTTACACCAGTTTAGACTCCCTTAGGATACGTCTACACTACAAGTTAAGCTTGTGTACACATAGTCGCAGTAGTTTGAGGAGGGCTAGCTTGAGTATAAATAGCAGTGAAGTCGCAGCAGCATGAGCTTCAGCATAGGCTGTACAAGCCTGGGTACTTCCTCGGCTAGTCCACACTGAAGTCCATGCTGCCACAGCTTTGCTGTTACCAGTACTCAAGCAAGCTGGCTCAGGGAATCTCTGTACTGCAATTGGAAGAGTGATTGTAGCTTGTGTAGATATACCTAAATCATTACAGCACCTTTAGACCCGTAGGAAAAAGTGCAAATTAAACCAGTTTATATTCCCTTGGATTAATTTAGAATTTGCCACAATATCTTCAGCATCCTCAGTGAACACGATAATTCCTTTTCTTATTAAGTAACTAAAAATCTGATTTATAGCCCTATTTCTTCTAACTTTTTTCCAGCATTTTAGTAGTTCACCAAATACAGTTTCCTTTCCCTGTTTTTCACTTACCCTAAATATTTTCTCTTAAATGCCTTCAACTCTGGCTTCATTTTACTGATTTATCACCCAGCTGTTTTTCATTTCCATTTATCTTTTGTAACAATAACCATGCTTTCCTTTCTTCTTTACAAATAGTTCCTGAAAAATCCCTCATGCCCAAAATGCTCTTTCCCAAGGCATGAGCACCTCCTCTAATATCCTTCCTCACCTGTCAATCAGGCAGGAGGCATCCAGTCTGCATGCAAAGATTCTTGGCTTCATTATATCCTCAGAATCGTTCTGCAGTCTGGGTTCTCCTGATCAGAATAAGATGTTTACTATCCTATCCATTTACTAAAAAAGATCACTTTCACAGCCTATTACTGAGTCTGGACTGTATTTGATTTATGATGCAAATCTCATAGAACAGCAAAGAAGGTCCCTATTCCCACAGTCTTAGAAGATGATCTCAGAGGGTTTTCAGTCAGTGGCCAGAGACTGCAAGCCGCTGCTCTGTGTCTTTCAGGGAATCCAGTAGTGTCCACGCGGTATTGAGCAGTTTCTTTAATGCGCCTCCTATCAGAGACCCCCTGGCCCTAATTAGGTTCCTTTCTGGGGAATTAATATTTATTCAGACTATTTTTTCCCAATATTTATTCACATCCTGGGAAGGACACTGCTATACAGGCCCTGTGTCCACATTAACAGCCTCCGTAATAACGGCAGCTGCACTTAGGGTATGTCTACACTACAGGATTAATCCGAATTTATATCATTCGAATTTTGGAAACAGATTGTATAAAGTCGAATGTGGCCACACTAAGCACATTAATTCGGCGGTGTGCGTCCATGTACCGGGGCTAGCGTCGATTTCCGGAGCGTTGCACTGTGGGTAGCTATCCCATAGCTATCCCATAGTTCCTGCAGTCTCCTCCGCCCATTGGAATTCTGGGTTGAGATCCCAATGCCTGATGGGGCCAAAAACATTGTCGTGGGTGGTTCTGGGTACATCCTCCCCCCTCTCCAGGGAAGCAACAGCAGACAACCGTTTTGCACCTTTTTCCTTGGTGAACAGTGCAGATGCCATACCACAGCAAGCATGGAGCCCGCTCAGCTCAAGACAGCAGTCATGAACATTGTAAACACCTCGCGTGTTATCATGCAGTTTATGCTGAACCAGAACCTGCAAAACCAGGCGGCAAGGAGTAGGCTATGACAGTGCGGCGGCGCGAGTGATTAGGACATGGACATGGAATTCTATCAAACCGCTGGCCCCGGTGCTTTGGAGATCATGCTGTTAATGGGGCAGGTTATAGCCGAGGAACACCGATTCTGGGCCCGGGAAACAAGCACAGACTGATGGGACCGCATAGTGTTGCAGGTGTGGGACGATTCCCAGTGGCTGCGAAACTTTCGCATGAGTAAGAGCACTTTCATGGAACTTTGTGACTTGCTTTCCCCTGCCCTGAAGTGCCAGAATACCAAGATGAGAGCAGCCCTCACAGTTGAGAAGCGAGTGGCGATAACCCTGTGGAAGCTTGCAACGCCGGACAGCTACCGGTCAGTCGGGAATCAATTTGGAGTGGGCAAATCTACCGTGAGGGCTGCTGTGATGAAAGTAGCCAAAGCAATCACTGAGCTGCTGCTACGAAAGGTGGTGACTCTGGGAAATGTGCAGGTCATAGTGGATGGCTTTGCTGCAATGGGATTCCCTAACTGTGGTGGGGTGATAGATGGAACCCATATCCCTATCTTGGCACCGGAGCACCAGGGTACCCAGTACATAAACCGCAAGGGGTACTTTTCAATGGTGCCGCAAGCCCTTGTGGATCACAAGGGACGTTTCACCAACATCAACGTGGGCTGGCCGGGAAGGGTTCATGACGCTCGCATCTTCAGGAACACTACTCTGTTTAAACGGCTGTAGCAAGGGATTTACTTCCCAGACCAGAAAATAACCATTGGGGATGTTGAAATGCCTATAGTTATCCTCGGGGACCCAGCCTACCCCTTAATGCCATGGCTCATGAAGCTATACACAGGCAGCCTGGACAGGAGTCAGGAGCTGTTCAGCTACAGGCTGAGCAAGTGCAGAATGGTGGTAGAATGTGCATTTGGCCATTTAAAAAGTCGTTGGCCATAGTTACTGACTCGGTCAGACCTCAGCCAAACCAATATCCCCATTGTTATTGCTGCTTGCTGTGTGCTCCACAATCTCTGTGGGATTAAGGGGGAGACCTTTATGGCGGGGTGGGAGGCTGAGACAAATCGCCTGGCTGCTGATTATGCGCAGCCAGACACCAGGGTGATAAGAAGATCACACCAGGAAGCGCTGCGCATCAGAGAAGCTTTGAAAAGCAGTTTCGTGACTGGCCAGGCTACGGTGTGAAAGTTCTGTTTGTTGAAAACCCGCCCCCTTGATTGACTCATTCCCTGTAAGCAAACCACCCTCCTCCCTTAAATCACAGCTTGCTTTTAAAGGAAATAAAGTCACTATCATTTAAAAATCATGTATTCTTTATTAATTGATTATAAACATAAGGAGAGAACCGACAAGATAACCTGGGAGGAGGATAGGAGGGAAGTAAAAGGCCACTAAAAAAATTCAATATAATGACAGCCTTTTGGTTGGGCTGTCCACTGGGGTGGAGTGGGAGGGTGCACGGAGCCTCCCCCCACCCCGCGTTCTTACACGTCTGGGTGAGGAGGCTATGGAACATGGTGAGGAGGGACGGAAGTTATACAGCGGCTGCAGCGGCACTCTGTTATCCTGCTGCCGTTCCTAAAGCTCCACCAGACACCGGAGCACGTCCGTTTGATCACGCAGCAGCCCCAGCGTTGCAGCCTGCCACCTCTCATCTCGAGCATCCCTCATGACCTCACGTTCACTGGCATCTTTCCTGTACTTAGATACCATGTCCTTCCACTCATTCAAATGAACTCTTTCATTGAGGGTGCATTCCATTATTTCCGAGAACATCGCGCCTCGCGTCCTCTTTCTCCGCCGCCTTATCTGAGATAGCCTTCGGGACGGAGGAGGGAGGCTTGAAAAATGTGCAGCTGCTGGAGGGATGAAAAAAAGGAGAGAAGTTTTTAAAATGATACATTTTACAGAACAATGCTTATACTCTTTCATGGTGAACAACACTATTCACATTACATAGCACATGTGATTTCAGTACAAGGTCGCAATTTCCATCTTAATATTGAGTGTCTGTGGCTTTGGTGTTAGAGATCACAGACGCAGGTCTGGGCAATAGAATTCAGCTTGCGTGCAGCCATGGTAAGCCATTGTCTTTCGGCCTCTGCGCCCTCCTTTCCCACATACCAAGCAAAGCCCGTTGACTGCTGCAGTTTTCCTGTTAACCTTCAGCAGCAGAAAACAAACTAACCCCGCCCCCCATCCAATTCTCTGGGATGATCGCTTTATCCCTCCCCCCACCGCGTGTCTGGTATCAGGGAAGATCCCTGCTAGCCAAAGGCGAAAAGCTCAGTGCCAATTCCTCCCTCCCTCCTCCTCCCCCACCCCCACTCTTGGCTAACTGCAGGAAAGGATTTCTTTTCAGCCACAGGCAAACAGCCCAGTAGGAACGGCACCTCTGTCCCCTTAATTAAATTCCCATATTTCAACCAGGTTACCATGAGCAATATCACTCTCCTGAGGATTACACAGCGAGATAAAGAACGGATGTTGCTTGAATGCCAGCAAACACCGGGACCATACACTGCCAGGCTTTGTCATGCAATGATACCAGATTACTTGCTACTAGCATAGCATGGTCAAGTGTCCTACCATGGAGGACGGAATAAGGCTGCACTGCCCAGAAACCTTCTGCAAAGGCTTTTGGAGTACCTCCTGAGAGCTTCATGGAGATGTCCCTGGAGGATTTCTGCTCCATCCCCAGACACGTTAACAGACTTTTCCAGTAGCTGTACTGGCCACGAATGCATCCCAAGTCCTCAGGGCAAATTAATCATTAAAAAATGCTTGCTTTTAAACCATGTTTTATATTTTAAAAGGTAAACTCACCTGAGGTCCCTTCCATGGGGTCATGGTCTTGGGTACTGGCTTGGGAGGGTACTTCAGTCAGGCTGAGAAAAAGATCCTGGCTGTTGGGGAGAACGGAGTGCTGTGTGCTCTCTGCAAGCTCGTCGTCGTCCTCCTCCTCCTCCTCTTCCCCATCCGCAGAATCCTCAGGTGTGGCTGATGAGATTACCCCCGCCTCGGAATCCATGGTCAGAGGTGGGGTAGTGATGGCGGCCCCCCCTAGAATTGCATGCAGCTTAGCGTAGAAGCGGCATGTCTGCGGCTCTGACCCGGAGCGACCGTTTGCCTCCTTTGTTTTCTGATAGGCTTATCTGAGCTTCTTGACTTTCACGCAGCACTGCTCTGAGTCCCTATTGTGGCCTGTCTCCATCATGCCCTTGGAGATTTTTTCAAAAGTTTTGGCATTTCATCTTTTCGAACGAAGTTCTGCTAGGACTGAATCCTCTCCCCATATAGCAATCAGATCCAGTACGTCCCATACGGTCCATGCTGGTGCTCTTTTTCGATTATCGGCCTGCATGGTTATCCTTGCTGATGAGCTCTCTGTGGTCACCTATGCTCTCCTGTGCTGGGCAAACAGGAAATGAAATTCAAATGTTCGCGGGGCTTTTCCTTTCTACCTGGCCAGTGCATCCGAGTTCAGATTGCTATCCAGAGCGGTCACAATGGTGCACTGTGGGATAGCTCCCGGAGGCCAATACCATTGAATTGCAGCCACACTAACCCTAATTCGAAATGGCAATATTGATTTTGGCGCTACTCCGCTTGTCGGGGAGGAGTACAGAAATCGATTTTAAGAGCCCTTTATTTCGAAATAAATGGCTTCGTTGT
This sequence comes from Trachemys scripta elegans, assembly GCF_013100865.1. Classification (NCBI taxonomy): domain Eukaryota; kingdom Metazoa; phylum Chordata; order Testudines; family Emydidae; genus Trachemys; species Trachemys scripta. The sequence continues at coordinate 48,302,864 of NC_048308.1, forward strand.
GTGGACGGGTGCAGGGTTAATTCGATTTAACGCTGCTAAATTCGAATTAAACTCATAGTGTAGACCAGGCCTTAGAGAAAAGTCTTGCCTGTTAATTCTTTTCCAAGGTGTGGCCCTCCTAGGACTCCCCTATGCACACGCACACTCTGACAAAGGTTTTAGCTAAGAGGGAGATCAGGCAGACTATCTCAGCTATGGAACTGATTGTAGTAGAATCATAAAGGGGAATGGCACAAGAGCCAAAAGTATTTTTAAAAAATGCATCCATATCTCATCGTAGGAGACAAGACACCCCAGCCCCAAGTCTACACTAATGTTGCAATACCTTGAATAATGATTAGCAAGTTAGAAATATATTCATCTAACTATTTTCAGCGTGAATTCAGAACAACTGTTTGGTTTCATTTGCAACTCTTACCCTTATGAAGCACTCCATTTCTGTCCCCCCATTATTGTTTTGTTTTGTTTTTCATTACATACCTTCATTATTGTAGTGTTGTGAGATATGGGTATGTTTAGTCTTACTTTAAGCAGTAAATCAACATCTTTCCAACTTCTGCTATTTTAAAGAGCTAATTTATCAGATTTTGGCAGCAGGTTTCTAGTGAAATTTAGATTGCTTTCTTCCTTTCTTTGTTAATTTGATGAGTACTTTATTTTTTCTATTGCTACCTTTAAATTCAGATAAATGAGAACTTTTAACATTCAGTGATTTCAAAGCCACAAGGAAATTCTCGTTGAGAAAGATTAAAAGCTTGGGTGTTTTTTAAACTAGGAATGTGGTAACAAAAGAAAACAGATCTTATTATTACATCAGTAAAATATCCTGCACTGCTCTCTACTGGGAGAGTGGGATTTAAAGTTTTAATGTCCTAAAATACATCTAAAACTAGTTTACCAGTCAGATTTATCATTAATGTACCATCATCTTTTTTAAATGATCAGTAGTTAATTATTGAAAATTGTTTTTCAAGATCTTATATTTTGAAATCTTTTTTTTTTCATTCTGAAAGATAGTTTTTTAGTGTAAAAATGTTTTAAAGAAGTAGAGTATATAATTAAATCTAAAATATAGTGTCAGGGGAGGGGAAGTATTACCTCAGTAAAAGAAGAGATTAGTGAAGTTAGCCGTTATGGACAATGGACAAAATATTGTAGGAGCTCTAGACATTATTATTTCTTTATTAATACGTATCTACTTAACATGCTAACATGTGATAAGCTGGTCAGGTAAAAAAGGATTCCAAGTTTAGACAGAGTTTAAACATACTTGGCTATGTTTCATTTAAACAACAAAAAAAGCAAATGTTAAGAGAGGCCTCTTTTTATGGAAAAAAATAAAAATGCAACTGGGCTTCAGCCAAAGTGCAATTACAAAGGCTCCCATTAGCTTCAATGGGATGTGGGTTGGCCCTAAATGCACCTTGCTTAAGCTGAATTGAAAACAAAAGTCTGAAATGTAACTGTTTTCAGTCAAGTTCTGGATGACAAATGATTCCCACCCTGAGAGGAGGGGGCTGTTTTCTAGCTCCTTGCCTGACACAGCCCTCTGGGCCATGTTTCTCTTGTTGGGCTTGATCCTCCTCCTATTGAAGTCAGTGATAAAACTTCCATTGACTTCAGTGGTGTGAGATCAGGCCTATAGTGTACTAATTGGCATGCATTAATTCTTCCCAGCTGGGCCAGGTTTGTTACCTTGCTGAAGGCAGGGCAGGTACATTTGCTCCTTCTTCTAACCTTTGATTGTAAACTCTTGGGGCAGGGACTGTCTTTGTGCTGTGTGCTTATACAATGTCTGGCACAAATGGGGCCCTGGTCCCTAATTGAGACACCGAGGTGCTACCACAATACAAATAATATCCAGAAGGTAATCTCTGATGAGTTCAATACATAGTTGTATATCAATAAAATGCAGTATCTGTGATGTAATAATGGGTCAATAGTAGTAACTAACAGTAGCAAAAATAATAAACAATATTATAAAATGTCAACGAGAGTAAGACCGTGTCCAATATGTTTTAAATATACAAGTCTTTATTATGGAGTCTGACTTGACCTGTCTCACTCACAGGATTCATTGACTGGATTCCTGATAGATATAGGTGCAAGTGAGCTCAGAATGAGTCCCATGGTTAAGAGCACAGCTTTTCATTCATCTGTGGAGAAAAATGTTTGGAAGAAAGGCAAACAACAATTCAAATATATAATATTTTGTATAAAAATAAATCAGCTTTACAATAGTTTAATATATGTTTGTACAAAGTGTTAAAATTCATCAGTTTTTAAAGTCCAGCTTCTAAAAAATATACACATGAAAACTTTACACAGCATTACTAAATGTTCACTTTAGCTCTAGACTTGCACTTGAAATATTTGACAAAAATAAATATAGTCACATAACTATTATACTGTGTGCCTTTTTGTTTGGAATGTTTAAAAAAACAGAAGGATAAATCTGTTACATGAATAACTATTTTATCAGTTGCAAATATCAAATATAATTAGGAAATGTGATCAAATAAATATATGTATTTTCTCCAAAGTCAATCCATGCTGTAAAGTGAGTAAGTGAACAATCTATTTGTTTATTTCAGTGGCGCCCAGAGATGCTAACCATGCCTGGAGACCCATTGTGCTACGGCAGCACAAACACTAATCTCTGTCCCAAAGAGGTTACGATCGAAAGCCCTGAACCTGCAAACACTTACATGTACTTCACTATCATGAGTAGTCCCATTGAAACCAATAGGACTCCTGATGGTCTTGAAATTCAACATGAATGTACGTGTTTGCAGGATTGGCACCTAATATTTGCAAAGGCTCAACAATTGGGCAGAAGGAAGCAATTAAAAAGAGGATGAGGGCAACGGTGACAGGAAATATGTAGTTACATAGAAGAGCTAGATGCACATCTAAATGGTTATAGTGTCAGGTGGTTTTTTAATTAGGATTAGGACTGATCAAAAATTTCTGAATTTTGAGTTTTTGACAAGGTTTTCGGATGAAAATTCAGTTTTAATTAGGGAAAAATCAAAAATATATCATTTTTTTCAGGTTGACCAGCTCTAATTATAATATAAATACTCCAACACATAAAATATGTTTTTGTTCATTGTTAAACTGTGCAAAGTTTGTAGCTTTACACTTATGTTTTACCTGAAGACCAAAGGAGACAGTTAATTTACAGAGGTCATGGGTGAGACATGACAAACATGTAATAGTTAATTACTAACATCATTACAAAAATAAGAACATACCTGAATGAAACAGTTGCAGTCAGTGGATACAGATACAGACAACTTAAATAATGACATTAGCCCATGAACTCAGATATTGTATGAATAATATTGACATTTATGCTACAAACTTCCATTACGTTTTTAGAATGAAATGTTTCCCATTATCTTTTCCTATGCTGCATACTTTATTATGTATAATCTTTGATTCCACATGCAGTATAAAATTGTTGAATTTAATAAAACCTGTTGTAGTGATGCTAGATGTCAAAACTAATATTAATCCATGAGGCACTGCATTACAAATGATTGGAAGAATTCTGATTAGTTAATTTATCTTCCATAAATGTTGATGTAACTGACAAAATATGTCCATATAATTTATGGGAAATGCATAGTCTTCATTGTTGATTTGTTTTTGTAAGATTTTGCATAATCTACATTTACATATGTTTTGAATGGGTTTGTCATGTAATCCTATGCTTGCAATACTTATCTTTCTATTTTAGATGTCTGGCCCCCTCCCTTTGCTCCCCACCGCCAAGTGTTCAGTCGGGAATGAACCTGAGAAATATTAAAATTAAAAAAAAGTTTATTTCTACTTTGTGGAATATTCATTGTGGATCTCCAAGTACGAGCTGTCATTTGAAATCCATTTAAATCAACAGTACCTATAACATGGATTTTTTACTGCCATAGCGAGGATTTTCAGATCCATACTGCTCAAATGTACGTGTACATGTGTACGTGTGGATACACAATAAGAGACAAATTTGAGAGTAACTTTGTTTGGCTTTAAACTTGTATTGAGAGGTGGTGGGCTGCTTAACCTGATAACTCTTTTGGACATGTTAGGTGCAACCACATAAAAGTATTAAGAGGCACCCATGGGAGAAGTTCCCATGTGCCCACGCCTGCACACCCATTTATTCATGCCACCTCCACACACACAACACTCAATACCACCTACATTGAGAGTATTACACTCAATACCACCCACATGCTCAAATACCCACACGTACACACCCCATCCCAATCACTCCTTGCAATCTGATCTCATGTATATCCATATCCCTCGTTCATTCTTACCTATCCACACTCATGCTTCTACCCTTTTACCCATCCACTCCTCACTCCTGCCCTCATGTTTGTGCATATTCCTTTGCTCTAGCTCCCACCTCCTCACACATACCTATCCACCCTGTCCCCTTCTTTCTCATCTCTCACACATACAGCATCAGAGAATTGTTCTTGTCCACCCATAGATACATGTCCACTCCATCACTTCTGCTCCCAATATATCACCTCCTCATCTAAAAGAAAAGGGGGAAAGGATATGAACTGAGAGAACCTCTTTACAGTCCAGGGCTCAAAGCTCAGGGGAGGAAGAGATGAGGAGGTTAGAGAAAGATCTTCACTCCCCCCCTTCACATAGGCCTATGGAACTAGAGCTACTGGACGGTCTTCAGTCTCCTTCTCTGATGGTACAGCTGCTGGAAGCCTGAGCTAGTTTTAGTTCCCTAAACAAGTGAGCTGCTGGGGGGTTGACTGAGCCAGAGGCAGGATAGGGCACTGGGGATAGAAATCTCTGGTCCCAAGAAGGTGCACACTTTGCTAAACACATGCATTTACTTTGGGGCAGGGAAAGAGAACTGCCACTGGGGCACCTGGCTATATTTGGGATGGAGGGATATCAGTAGAGAGAGGGGAGAAAAGGCACATACCTCTCCCTCATGTGAACTCTTTAAAATTATTCCCTTAGTGTCATTTATCCAGGGAAGAACCTGCCTTCTATTTTAAGACCTCAGGAGATGCGCTGAGTATGTCAACAATTCATAATAAAAACTAAAAACATTGTAAGCCTTTTGCTGTAGCAAAACCTCTCTCTCCCAAGTCGGGTATTATAATAATGTTGAGTGTTGATGACAAACACACATGTTGTTTTGCGCTACACGCTGTTGTACTCAAGATGACACATTCTAATCAGTTAACAGAAACAGATTTTTAGTGAGACTGTGTTGTTTATTATAAGATCTATCGATGGAGTAGGTAAACTTTTATATAGGTACACCGTAGTTTCTTCAAAATGATCACAGATAAACTACATTGCTCTGAGTACAGTAGCTGTACTGTAGCAAGAAATTTAATGAAATTCTTTATCAAGCACCTTAGGGAATTAGAAGAATATTGGAAAACTGCTGTAACATGAGCAGCTTGTGAATTGCTTTGAAGTCACTTTAAATTTACAATTCATGCACCTCTCTGTGCATTATATATGTTGGTGCAGCTGAATGAAAATCAAATATTGCACAAAGAAACCTGCTTTTTATTCATATTTAGTGTATGTGTGTATATGTATCTCTCTGATTACTATTCTTAAATTTTCCAGAGTCCCCAAAACTTACACATCTAAATCATCATCTTAAGTTTTTGTGTTCTTCTTTTCCAACCGAATTGTGCATAGGCAACCCCTCAGACATGGGTGAAAAAAACCTATAATTTTATGTAGAAATCAGGTAGCTAGGTATATAATTGCTTGATTTAAGCCCACAAACACAATCTGAGCACCTCCACTGCATCTTGCACATGCAAAGTTTTGGAAACCAAGCAATAAGCATGAAAATATCTTAAGAAAGGTGCTTTTGGCGATCCAATCTCGAAGCTAGGAGAGGTGTCTTTAAATAATTGGGCCTCACTGCACATTTTTATGTGCATACTTGTTTTTTGTTATAACACAATCTTGTCAAAATATAGAGCTAAATTACTAATATTCTATTATTGTGTAAATTGTTTGAATGTTACTTTTGCCAGTGTAAGTAAAAATTTATTCCATTGAAGTCAATGTATTCCATGGTGAGAGTGGAATCAGTCCTTTAATTATCCTTGACCATGCTTGTGAAGCAACCAGTTCAAACTGATAGCACATGCTGAATTTACATCTTGGAAACATCTTATTCACGGGAGCTTCTAAAGTACTTGCACTGTTCCATTCTTTCCCAAAAGTCATGACATTTCCCTTATGGCAATGCCAGAGGAAAAGAGTCAAATTATATTCTACAGAGGGAGGAAAGTAACTTGACCAGAAATCCAAGGACTTCTGTGAATTCAAACCAAGTAAAATGGGTTTCAAAGACTGCTTCAAAGAACTTTGATGTTTTCACTCTAATTAGGAGTTTAATTTCTGTTGCCTTCATTTCCTTTGATTAAAAATAAGTATATTAAGATCCATCATTAGACAACAAAATCAAGTGCTTAAAGAATTGTATTTCCAAAATATTATTTACAAAGTTAATCAGTAAATTGTGCCTTTCAGCATATAACATTTTTCTCACAAATTACAATATTTTCAGTTTCTTGGCAGTACAGAAGTGGAGCAACCCAAAGGTACAGAAGTTGTGAGAGATGCTGTTAGAAAACTAAAGGTAGGGAAGCATTTATAAATATAGATAAAACCAATGCGTAACATGTTATATTATATATAGCTAAATAAATGACTGTGGAGATTTACAGCATGTCAAAAGCTGTGACTTTTACTAACCTCACTAGTATGTAAATACTTCTGTATTCTGTATATACTATCAGATCTTCTACCCTTCTTCCCAAATGTTTTGAAGACTGTCTTGCTAGGAAAGATAACTACCAATAGTAGCATAAAGTTCAGTGCCTTCATGTATAATACCTTCATTTGGCAAATTGGACCTTATTAATTCTAAATTATTTATCAATAGTTTAATTTAGTTTCAGCTACCCATATGTGGTGATTGATAACCTTTAATCAGGCTATAAAAAAATCCTGTTGCCTGTCAGTGCAAGACAACTAAAACTTGTTTAGACTTCTGGCTCATTACTGAGAATCACATCTAACTTGAGGTTGAAAGTGAAGATGCCCTGCTGCACCAGTTTTCCTGGAAGTGCCGCCAAACTATCAAAGAAACGGGTGACTGGTGCTCTCAGCTTAGCACTTGGCTGAATTCCAGTCATTTTCATCTTGTGCAGAAGTTCAGGATGAATGAACAGAACTAACTAATCCTACAATCCTTATTAAGACCCGGTCTACACTACGGACTTATATTGGTATAACTATGTCACTCGGGTGTGAAAAATCCACACCCCTGAGCAATGTGGATATAGTGCCCTAATCCCTGGTGTAGACAGTGCTATGGCAACAGGAGAGTTGGTTTAACTATGCCAATGGGAGAAACTCCCCATCGGCATAGTGGAATCTTCTCAAAGGGCAGGCACGCTTGAAATGCTGCATCGGCCCAGCTGCAGCACTTAAATGAAGACACTCCTATGCCGATGGAAGAGGTGGATTTTTCATACCCTTGAGCGACGTCATTATACTGATATAAGTTTGTAGTGTAGACCTGGCCTAAAGCGCTATAGCAGCACAGCTATATTATCATGTAACCCTTAGTGCGTTCAGTGGGAATTTTGTATATTGGACTGCAAGTTCAAGGAAGAAATCAGATGGAAAAAAGGATGTTTCTTACAGTCTAGGGAAATGTACCAGCAAAGGGCTTAGATGTCCAAATGGATCAGTCTGCATGCATCCCTGTCCTAGGCAAATATTTGTGCAAGATCAAACACTAAATCTTACAAATGTATATTTATAGTAAGATTTCTGTGAGTAAAATGCTGTCCATGATTAACTGGTTCATTGATAAGCAACTACCTGATATCATAGAATCATAGGACTAGAAGTGGAGGAGGTTCAGGTTGGATATTAGGAAAAACTTTTTCACTAGAAGGGCGGTGAAGCACTAGAATGGGTTACCTAAGGAGGTGGTGGAACCTTCCTTAGAGGTTTTTAAGGTCAGGCTTGACAAAGCCCTCGCTGGGATAATTTAGTTGAGGAGTGGTCCTGCTTTGAGCAGGGGATTGGACTAGATGACCTCCTAAGGGGTCCCTTCCAACCCTAATATTCTATGATTCTGTGATTCTAAGGGACCTCGAGAAGTCATCTAGTCCAGTCCCCTTCATTCATTGCAGGACTAAATATTATCTTGACCATCCCTGATAGGTGTTTGTCTAACCTGCTCTTAAAAATCTCCAGTGATGGAGATTCCACAACCTCCCTAGGCAATTTATTTCAGTGCCTAACCACTCTGACAGGAAGTTTTTCCTAACGTTCAACCTAAACCCCCCTTGCTGCAATTTAAGCCCTTGCTTCTTGTCCTATCCTCAGAGGTTAAGAAGAACAATTTTTCTCCCTCCTCCTTATAACAACCTTTTATGTACTTGAAAATTGTTATAGCCTCTCTGTCTTCTCTTTTCCAGACTAAACAAACACAATTTGTTCAATCTTCCCTCATAGGTCACGTTTTCTGGATCTTTAATCATTTTTGTTGCTCTTCTCTGGACTTTTTCCAATTTGTCCACATCTTTCTTGAAATGTGGTGCCCAGAACCTGACACAATACTCCAGTTGAGGCCTAATCAGTGCAGAGTAGAGCAGAAGAATTACTTCTCATGTCTTGCTTACAACACTCCTGCTAATACATCCCAGCATGATGTTTCTTTTTCTTTTTTTTCCTTTTTTGCAACAGCGTTACACTGTTGACTCATATTTAGCTTGTGGTCCATTATGCCCCCCAGATCCCTTTCCACAGTACTCTTTCCTAGGCAGTCATTTCCTATTTTGTATGTGTGCAACTGATTGTTCCTTCCTAAATGGAGTACTTTGTTTTTGTCCTTAATGAATTTCATACTATTTACTTCAGACCATTTCTCCAGTTTGTCCAGATCGTTTTGAATTTTAATCCTATCCTCCAAAGCACTTGCAACTCCTCCCAGCTTGGTATCGTCCGCAAACTTTATAAGTGTACTCTGTAAGACATTATCTAAATCACTGAGGAAGATACTGAACAGAACCAGACCCAGAACTGACCTCTGTGGGACCCCACTCGTTATGCCCTTCCAGCATGACTGTGAACTGCTGATAACTACTCTCTGGGAATGGTTTTCCAACCAGTTTTGCACCCATTTTATAGTAGCTCCATCTAAGTTGCATTTCTGTGGTTTGTTTATGAGAAGGTCATGTGAAACAGTAAAAATAGTTTTAATAAAGTCAAGCTATACCACGTCTACTGCTTCTCCCTACCCACAAGGCTTGTTACCCTGTCAAAGAAAGATATCAGGTAGGTTTGACATGATTTGTTCTTGACAAATCCATGCTGACGGTTACTTACCACCATATTATCTTCTCGATGTTTGCAAATTGATTGCTTTATTATTTGCTCCATTATCTTTCCGGGTACAGAAGTTAAGCTGACTGGTCTGTAATATCCCTGGGTTGTCCTTATTTCCCTTTTTCCAGATTGGCACTATATTTTCCCTTTTCCAGTCTTCTAGAATCTCTCCCGTCTTCCATGACTTCTCAAAGATAATTGCTAATGGCTCTAATATCTCCTCAGTCAGCTCCTTGAGTATTCTAAGATGCATTTCATCAGGCTCCAGTGAAGACATCTAACTTATCTAAGTAATTTTTAACTTGTTCTTTCCCTATTGTAGCCTCTGATTCTACCTCATTTTCACTGGCATTCACTATGCTAGACATCCAATCGCCACCAACTTTCTTGGTGAAAACCAAAACAAAGAAGTCATTAAGCACCTCTGCCATTTCCACATTTTCTTTTATTATTTTTCCCCCTCATTGAGTAATGGGCCTATCCTGTCCTTGGTCTTCCTCGTGCTTCTAATGTATTTGTAGAATATTTTCTTGTTACCCTTTATGCCTCTAGCTAGTTTGATCTTGTTTTGTGCCTTGGCCTTTCTAATTTTGTTCCTACATACTGGTGTTAGTTGTTTATATTCATCCTTTGTAATTTGTCTCTTGCCATACTTCCTATCTTTCCTATGCAGTGGGATTGTTTGCTCTTGTGCCCTTAATAATGTCTCTCTGAAAAACTGCCAGCTGTCTTCAATTGTTTTTCCTCTTGCTTCCCATGCGATCTTACCTACCAACTCCCTGAGTTTGCTGAAGTCTGCCTTCTTGAAATCCATTGTCTTTATTTTGCTGTTCTCCCTCCTACCATTCCTTAAAATTATGAACCCTACCATTTCATGATCACTTTCACCCAAGCTGCCTTCGACTTTCAAAATCTCAACCAGTTCTTCCATGTGCATAAGCTTCTGAATCACAGCCATTGTCAGAGTTACACAAAGATCTTCAAACTGTGTGATTTTATATAGTTTTCAAAGGCCCAATCCTGTAATTGTTCTTCATGAACAACTTCCATTTTAATTTGTGTGAGGACATAGAATCCAGTTGAGAAAACTTATGGATTCAACTGAAAATTTTTAGAACTCCTCCCCAACCCCGCAAAAAAAAGAAGAAGAAAGAAAACCATAGATTAATGAAAAGGCTCTATGTAGAAACAATCCTCAGTAGATTAAAAACCTCCCTCTCAACATCACTTCCAATACATAGCATTGACTGTGTTCTGAATCTGAATTCCATGACAAAAAATATAGAGATACTAAGTTTATTCTTATTCAGAAAAATAGCCTTTAGTTTGCTTTAAAAAAATAGGAATGTCAGTTAAAATTTAATAAAATACAGTAAAATCATAGCTTCAAAATGGATTCCATTATATAGAGAAGACAAAAACATGCTTAAAGAATTTTTTGACCCATATGAAAGAGGAGTCGTTGTTAATGAAATGATTTATGATTAGCTTGTGGTATTGTATTTTTTGGTCACGTGGTTCTGGTTTTAATCAAAATTAAACTAATGTCTTGCACAAAAGATCGGATCCAGCAAGATACTAAGCTCCTCCTGAGACATGTTGAGGACTTTCCATGACAGGCCACATTAATTCATTTTGAAATATTAGTGTATTTAGACTGGTATAAATCATGTTGGTGTGTCATGTTTTCATTATTGAGCCAGCGTCACAGCAGTCTGTGTCAGAATGAAGTGTTTAGTGATAATTTATGATTTCTTACTTCCTTGATTCCAGGAATTAGGAGCTCCCAACTCACATAGCTTGAAGAGTTTAATACTTTCCTGCCAAAAAAAACCAACATTGTACAAAATCATAGTATACAACTATTTAGAATTTGATTTTTACCAGCAGGTGGAGCTGATGTTCTACAGCAAAACAATAATTGATGTATTTTTTTCTTAATACTTCCCAAACACACTTTCATTTCATATACTACTTTCATGTTTTTTAAACGCTCAGTTATTTTACTGGGTCATTTGCAGTTTTAACTCTGACATGGTTGTTAGAAGACAGCAAGCCACTTTCTCACTTTGTCTCATTTCTTGATCAGATCTGCTCAATTTTCTTTATCCAGAATGTTATTAAACTTTGCCTTGTTTTCAGATTATTTTAGGGCACAAGGGATGGATGATGAGACTCATAATTATGCAGGGAATAGAGAAAATTTGGCACTGTAGTGTTTTACGGCATGTGTTTATAAACACTTCTAAGATGGATAATGGGAACACTTGACCCATCCAACAACTCTACATGGGTAGGAACACAGACTTATGGCCCACTACAGTGTCTGCCAGACTGTGGGGCATGGAGAAATAACCTTCCCATCCACCTGGAAGAGATTCATCTGCTGGGAGTCTAAGGAGATTACTTGCGCACATATACCTGGCAGCCCTTAAGAGACCCTCCAAAGGGAAGGCAAAGGAAGCAGCAATAGAAAACTGCCTAATCTCTTTCCTTGCCTTCCATTACCATCCTGCCCCTAGCTCCTCATGCCTGCTGGGCTGCCATCCCTTGGGTCTTGTATACTTGGAGGGGAGAGGAGAGGAAATGGGACTGAGTCCCCTGCAGCACTTTACCATGCAGACTCAGTGGTGGAGCCTCCTTACCAAAGCTGGCAGATTTTTTAGGCTTCCTCCCAGCCTGGTATATATTTTGATAGGCCTAGTGTAACTATCTTTTTCTACCCACCCTAGCTGGTACATTTCTGAGAAACTTACCCCCTTCTACCTGTATCTTAAGGGATTCAAATTTTCTTCTCTTCGAGTGCTCTTCTTTGTTCTTGCTGTTTGAAGGCTAAATTCCAAGGACCCTCTTTCCTTATATGTATTTATTGCACCTAGCACAGTGGGGCCCTGATCGGGGATGATACATATAATGAAGCAGCAGCTACAGTCTAGCTAAACTCTTCTTCTACCTCCTGCTGATGTTGTCATGGCAGGATTGGGAGAAGCATCTTTCCACATTTAGGTAAAAAAGGTGAGACTTGGATGGCGGTCCCCAGATGAGCTAAAATTAAAGTGAGAACAGGATTTATTTGTAATTCCTGGCCCTAATGAAAGAGTCTAAGACACTTGCCCAAGTTCACACAGGAAGTTGGTGTGATAGCAGAGAACTGAACTCCGGTCTCCTGGGTCCCAGGCTAACAATTGAACCATCTTCCCTTTAAAAAATGAGGCTATAGGGAATACAATTAAATCCATAAAATGAAATATAAATGTTAAGTAAAATTATATCACTTTGATTTGGCATTTGATTTTCTTTAATCATTGTATAATCAAGGACTTCTCTAAGTATATCATCCATGCAGATTCTAAGATGTATGTTTTTGTCCTCATACAGTTCTGTTCCTGATTAACCCTCCAATTGCAGTTTGCTAACACTTAATGCATAAGCATTTCAAATGTAACTTAATAATCCCAAACAAGAAGGCAATTTTCCCAAACACTGTTGTGAAATTAATGAAATACATGCATATATACAGTGTTGCGGGGGGTGAGGGGTGGGAAGGGGGTGGAGGTTTGAGTTAAATGAAACCAGAGAAAATCAGTTTAAATACACCTTTACCCCGATATAACGCTGTCCTCAGGAGCCAAAAAATCTTACCGTGTTATAGGTGAAACCACGTTATATTGAACTTGCTTTGATTCGCTGGAGTGCGCAGCCCCACTCTGCCGGAGCACTGCTTTACTGCGTTATATCCAAATTTGTGTTATATCAGGTCGTGTTATATAGGGGTAGAGGTGTATATGTGTTGTGGTTTCCCCTTAAAAAGTTACATACAGGTAAGGACATCGTAAATGTCCATTCCAAAAACTACATAAAAAGGAAAGTTAAAAATTTTCACTTGTTTAATTCAAATTTCATTCAGCCCTTTACAGTTATTTAAGATCTGATTCTACCCAATGGGCTTCTGTTTATAATATTGAGCTAAAATCTGTTGTTTTGCCCAAGTGAGGATTAGGTAAAAACTAAACAAGAGCCTGTGAAGTTGACCCACTGTGTTTATTCCCAAGCCATGTTGTGATTCAATTTAACTTTATGTTCTAACCCTATAATCCTTGCCAATCTCAGCTCCAAGGATCAATCTGTCAACATGTTCTTCTCCAAGTTCCCAGTATTTCTTCCCACTTTCTGTTTTGATGCTAATATGAGGCTGCACATGTCTACCCTCTTAAAGAATTTTATTAGTGTGTAGGCTGCAAACCGGGGTGGGGAAGTGTTGAATACATGCTGATGGTAAAAAAATGGAGTTTGTAAGGACATTTGAGCTACATGGCCTTTTCCAGACACAGTCTGTTGAAGGAAATAGTGGAACTAATGGAGAGAGATAGAGGCAAGAAAAATAAAGGGGTAGATATTTGGAAAAGAATATTTGCACAAGGATCAATCCTTTGGAACCCTGTGATGCTTTTGGGATGGGTAAGGATGGGACACAAAGATAGGAGAAGTGCTCTAAGTTGCACCACTTGCAATGGCCTCCAAAGTGCCATTCCAGGAGCCAGGAATGACTGCAGTGCAAATATCCTCAATCCACAACCCCAATTCTGGGAGGCTGCAATGGGTGGTGGACCGATGCTGGCTATGTGAACCTTATCCACATGGGGGTGCCGTGGCAATTACCCAGCAGGTCAGTTAAGCTAGTTTATTATAATTTTGTTCTATTTGTATTGCCATAGGATAAGCCAGCTGGGACCAGGAACCCATTGTGCTACGTGTTGTACAAATATATAATAAGAGACAACACCTGCCCCTGAAGGTTTACAATATAAAAAGACGTTAAACTGAATATAAGCAAAAAAGTGGTGAAAGGGAGGAAAGAGGATAAATAAGAAAATGTGGGAATGAAATAGAAAATATCATAAGCTTTAATAAAGGCTTAAAAAAATCTATATGAATGAAATGCCTGTTTTAACAAGGACAGTGATAGCCTGCAGGCTCTGTAACCAACTGGGAGTATGGCTGCATGAAAAATGTAATGACATTTTTTTTATGGAAAACTGACACCGTTTTTGGAGGAAACCATTTTCTGTGGAAATTTTTGAGTTTTCATTGAAATTCCAAAAGCGTTTGGGCCAAAACATGAAAATCTTTTGGTTTTCAGGTTTTTATTTTTCAATTAAAACAATTTTTTTTTTAATCAAAAATTTCTTTGGGGGAAAAAAAACCATTTTCTGAGCAGCTCTAGTTTAGAGGGAATGGTAGCGATCTTCATCAAACTGTGCTTAACAAGAGATTTGTGAAATATGTTACCTGGACAATGAATCAGGACATAGGAAGTTTAATGATGAGGTTCTGCACTGCCTTAAACCTGCAGTGTGAATGTAAGTTGCTACCACATTGCAATGACAGCATTTTACACCCATTTTGTACAGGTGGAGACTGCACAAGGTGAAAGGCCTCGGAGAGTTACATGCTAGATATATAAATACAGCAGTGGTGACTCGGAGAATAGGAGTAAGCATGCCTATACTTCACGAACTGTGTGCAGGACACACATAGGAGGCAAAAGGAAGTTATTTAAACTATCTGTTGGGTTTTGGAGTTTTTTTAGACAATTGGTAGGAAGCTAAGTAGATTGGCTTTTCTCAGTGAGTTTGCTGTGGCCATCCTGTTACAAGCCAGCTTAAAAAGGGTCTTGCCAAAGATTATCACAGTCCTGGCTGCTGCAATTGAAAGAGAACATCTACGTCTATGAGTATTTTTTAAACTAAAATTGTATTAGTATGGAACTTACCAACTAATATGATGAGGGACTGATAGGTAATTAACGACCCAGTGCCATTTTAAACTGCACAACTGGTAACATGGTATAGTGATTGCATCTCTGCTCCCCTTCTTACAGTTTGCAAGACATATCAAGAAATCTGAAGGCCAGAAAACCCCGAAAGTTGAATTACAAATCTCAATTTATGGTGTAAAAATTCTAGATCCAAAAACAAAGGTAAGAAACTTAACTTCATAATTGTTTGTTACACCAGTAGTTAATTCAACATTGATTTAGAAATTATATTTTATAAACCACTCTTCTAATAATTTCTTGCAGTGAAAAACTCCCTGCTTATGGAACAACTGTAAAAATGCCTATGCTAGTTACTATAAATGATCATTTTTGTCAACATTTACCACACAGAAGTAAATGAGATAACACAGGTTTTCTAAATATAGAATACATACGGATGCTCACATTTCTGTAACAGAACTACACTGGGACTGACTTTCCATATAGCCATACAGGAAGGACAGAGTGGCCACGACCCTCTGACACCTGTTTCCAACCCTCCTGTGTCCTTCCGTTTGAGAGCATGTGGAATAAGAAATAGCTGTGGCAACTATGAGTTATGCGCTGGCAGATGTTGACTATTTAATGGTGATAACTAAATATGTACTAGTGTTGCAGATCAACTTTTGTAGCTGACTTTATAAGCCATTATATTTGCTGTGAGACTTCTCTTCCACTATTTTGGAAGGGCTACTTGTTTTTCTGGGTTCTCCCCCCTCTCCCCCCAGAAGGCTTTGAAATTCCAGTTGTGCTATAGATATGGCTTCGAAACAATGGCAGCAACTGATTTGGTGAAATATGGCCTCAACTGTGGTAATTTCTACTGTATTGTAGTTCATTGTCTCCCTATTCTGGTTGAAAATGTAATTTGACTTACAGAAAAAAATCAAAACTAAACAAAAAATCTTCTCTTGAATTCAAAGAGGAATAATGACATAAAGGCCCATAAACAGATCTTAAAAGTATTGTAGGTCTAGTCATTCTATAATTACTAAACTCTTTTATACATATATTAATTTTTGAATTGCAATGAACACTATACATTGCTGTGTATTGTATTATTATTTTTATGATGAATATTGGAATTCAGTATAATATTGTAGTTGGAGATAAGCCAAATTTAATTCAAGGACATTTCTACTTGCAAACCTTTCTGCTTGAGACCTTTTAAGTGACAGTGGGTGAAAAGTTGGTAGGCAGAAAACCCCCAGCAACTCTAAGTTGACTTCATTGTAGTTCTGTATCCTCCTTGTGGCATTGTGGGATGAAAAGTGGTTTCAAATCTTTGTCCTAGCTACAGCCATTTTAAAAATAACAAATGCCAAAAAATGTTAATTTCTTGCAGAAAGAAATATAAGGAGCTTTATAGAAAATTGTGGGACACAAATTACTAAGGGAACAAGACATTTTAAACTCTTGAAAATGTTGTTATAACAAGTTTTAATAGAAATCAACTAGGAGCAGTTTTTGTTCCTCTTTTTTCTTTGTTTTCTTAACGCTACAAAATTACACATGAATGAAGCCCTCATTTGCAATTCAGCAAAAGCAGATTTAAAATACACACAGTGTTATGACAATATCAAAAGGAATATATTTATTGTGTTTTCTGTAAACAGAGGATAAATAGCTTATTCCAACACAAACACATTATTCCTTTGTATTACATGTACAAATAGTTGAACTCACTTTTAATCAGTGTGGAGGGATTTTTTTATAGATGTTTATGGATATATTTTTCAGATGTTATAACAATCGCTTTTTTCTCTTCTTGTTTTTGTTGGGAATAATTCATTTTAATTAGCTTACTGACCACAGTGAGTCATAGTAGCTGAAGGAATCTTTTTTTCCCCCCCGAACGGTTTTGCATGTTGTTAATATTATTATTACTTTTAATTGTGCTAGCGCCTGGGAGCCCCAATCATAGATCAGATCTCCATTTTGGGAGGTTTTGTGCAAACACAAAAGATGTCCCCTGGCCCAAATAGTGTAGGAATTATACAGTGTTGAACAAACCTTGACTTTAAAAGTGGGGAAACAGAGGGGTTGGGGCCCAGTTCAATGAAAGGTGAAGATGCCAAGCCCATGAGGAAGGAGGCCCTCAGCATCTCACAGAAGCCCCAAATCACTTGCTCAGACCACACAGCAACATCAGAAGCAAGATTATAACACAGGACTTCTGGCTCCCACTTGCTGTCAGGCTGAGAATAACTTGCCCAGGAAAATCAGTTACAGAACCATGTTTAGAATATGGTCGTGCCTAGCTCAGTCCCCTCAACCTTTTCTTCCCCGGGTGCTGCCCCCCTCTAATTTACTGACCCAAAGGTTGAAGAGGAAACATAAAAGAGCTTTTCTTCTTCCCACTGTAGCCCATCTCCCTAAACACAAGGAAGAATTGCTTCTTCCTTTCCTAAATGGGGTTCTGAAGGCAGCTGGCAGTCGCTGCACAGAATTGCCTCTTCCCCTAGAACCGTGGTTCCCAAACTTGTTCCGCCGCTTGTGCAGGGAAAGCCCCTGGCGGGCGGGCCAGTTTGTGTACCTGCCGCGTCCTCAGGTTCAGCCGATCACGGCTCCCACTGGCCACGGTTCGCAGCTTCAGGCCAATGGAAGCTGCTGGAAGCAGCGGCTCAGCCCTGTGCTGCATACTGAGGTGGCACTGGGAACATGAGGAAACACAATCTATTGTTAAAGGGGTGGATGGAGAGAGTATAAGGTAAAGCTTGGAGAGCTGAACAAGCTGTGTGGAGAGGGTGAAGAACGGGAGAAAGCCAAGAGGGAAAGGGTGTGGAGAGTGTCTTGGGATGTAGGGGAGAGGAAGAGAGCCGAGAGCAGGGGGAAGATGCGGGAGATAGGAAGGGGAGAGAGCCTTCTGATGGGGGAGAGAAAACAGATGGGAATGAGACCAGTTTGGAAGGAGAGGGAGAACCTAGGGGATGTGGTGAAGAGAGCGCAAGCAGCATGGATGGAAAAGAATGTGACTAAGCTTTTTGGCCAGGAGGTAAATGAGAAAAATAGTTTTAACATGTGCGGTTTTTTTGACAAGCTGCAGGAGAGATAGAGGTTCAGTGTGTGAGAGACATTTTATTAGGGGACAAGGGGCAGGAGGATGGATGTGGAGAGAGTGTAGAGACTGGCAACAGGGAACATGAGACAGAGAGAGAGATTGAAAACATGGAGAAATGTTTGAAAGACTTAAATCCTGTGTTATAATCTTGGTTCTGCTGTTGGTCTGTGGCCCTAAGCAAATTATCTGAGGCTTGATTCTTGGAGATGCTGACTGCCCCTCTGCTGAGATTACAGCAATCTGTAATCTCTGCACAGGAATCCACAATTTTTAAAGTAGATAATAGCTCACATATCAACTGCAGTAGTTCCCTTCATAGCTGGTACTGCTGTCCCATGCTACTAGCCAAATGAAATAAAACACCAAGAGGGTTATTGAGAAAAATAAAATACTAGAATCTCAAATATTCTTTTTATTTCTGTAATTTTGCCAGGCTCTCAAAAATTAAGAACACTCTCATTGCCATCTTTTAAGCAGTTAGGCCATAAGAAAATATTGGGCAGTAGTTTTGGGGGGTTTTTTTAGTCCCATTCATCAAAAACAGTGGTTCACATGGTCACACTTCTCATTTAAAGTGTATGTGACAGAGTACAGGGAGGTTTCAGAGTAGCAACCGTGTTAGTCTGTATCCGCAAAAAGAAGAACAGGAGTACTTGTGGCACCTTAGAGACTAACAAATTTATTAGAGCATAAGCTTTCGTGGACTACAGCCCACTTCTTCGGATGCATATATGTACAGGGAGGGAAGATGGGGAGAGTGCGGGAGAGCATGTACTCTGCTCACTTAGATGCTAATTAGTTTCCCAGGGAAGCTGATTAGGGTAATTATCTAATCAGGCTGGTGGGCTGGGTGGGATAAAGATTCAATTAGCCCATCAGCCCAGGTCTGATAAAGAGGCACAGGAAGGAAGTGCCAAGAGGGGGTGAGAGAGAGGAACAGGGCTAGGTGAGCTCAGCCACACAGAGGTCTTAGAGATGTGAGACCTCTGTTCCCCTCAGGTCCTGAGGAGAGGGCCAAATGCACTGTGAATATTGTAAACCGACTGTCCCACAGGGATTGTAATAATTTTGGTGGATGGAACTTAAAATGAAAGGTCACTGAGTGTACACCTGGTGGAGTCTGCTCAGTTTCTCCGGGAAAGAAGACAGAAGTGAAGCCATGCTTTTGTCACAGTATAACTTGTGTGTGCTTTAAAATATATGTCTTGAGTTGACAGAACATGAGTGTACTTGTGTATAGAGGAAGGATTTGGATTTGTGCCTTTTTTCATAGAAACCACATGAAGGAATTTGCAAAACACCCCATTTGTTGCCAACAGAAACATTTAGAATTACAAAATGCATTCCGTAAGAAAAGCCATAGTTTCTGTAGAAATTGTTTTCTTTGATATTAACAATAGAATAGTGGATTAGAATGGTTCTGCCATGACACACACACTACAAGCATGTAGGGAGTTTCCTCTCGGTACTACTCCAAATTAAATCTCTCCTGGCTTTTAGGTGTCAAGAAGGTCTGGACTCCATAATCAGATTACTTCTTTGCTGGGTGAGATATTAATTGTCATATCAAAGTATAATTACAGGAGACACACTGCTGAGCAGAAATATTAAACTGAAAAAGCAAAACACAACTTATAACTCTCAGGCATAGCACATCAGAACTCCAACAAAAAGCTCTGTGTTCAAGTTCTTAACTAACTAGTTCTCACAAGAAGTGTCCCAAATGCCATGTATTTTGTGTGTTTTAACTGTCCTCCCAAACATATTAAATCCTTGGGTTATTATGTTCTGGTCTGACATTCAAAACAACAACTCTCCTAGGCACATGATTTATCACATTTATTACAAACCTAAAAGTTCTAAACTGATATTTCTTAGGCACATGTCTTGTCTCATCTGATAGTTAATAGTATGTTTTATTTTCCCCTCTTGAGTTATAGGTTTAAGATGCTGGTTTTGATTCGCCACTTTTACACTAGAAATAAAAATTAGTAAGCATCTAGACCATGAATGAATTTTATTGTTGTTTTCCAATATCCAATTTTACAATAACCTTTACCTAATCTAAATGCTTAGTTACTTCTCTCAGGGCTAAATAATTCCAGCTGTCTTTATCCGTTCTCATTTGTAAGCCTTTTTTGTCTTGCAGATTCTGCTTTTTAAGGTTTGTTTCTTAGGAGATTGAGGGCTTGTCTTCACCAGGGGGTAAGTCGACCTAAGTTATGCCACTCCAGCTGTGTGAATAACGTAGCTGGAGTCGCCGTAGCTTATGTCGATTTACTCTGGTGTCTTCACTGCCCTGCGTCAACAGGAGATGCTCTCTAGTCAACTTCCCTTACTCTTCTCGGAGAGCTGGAGTACAGTAACTCCTCACTTAACGTTGTAGTTATGTTCCTGAAAAATGCGATTTTAAGTGAAACAATGTTAAGCAAATCCAGTTTCCCCATAAGAATGAATGTAAATGGTGGGGTTAGGTTCCAGGGAAATTTTTTTTTGCCATACAGTACAGTACAGTATTATAGTTGGGAGGTGCTCTTGCCTTACCCCACAAAGGCACAGCCCACTGGCACTGGAGACAATGAGTCAGGCAAGGAGGCTGAAGGTGCTGTAGGCTAGGAGAAGCAGGTTGCACAGCAGCAGCAGCTGCCCCTACTCTGCAAGCACCAGGGGCGGGGAGCTCAACCCTCGGCCCACCCACTCCACCCCTTCCCCCAAACCCCCACTCTTAACCTGCCTCTTCTTTCCCCCCTCCTCCCCCTTTACTCCACATGCCGTGTCCTCGTTCCTCCCCCCTCCATCCCCTGCCTCCTGCCCGCAGCAATCAGCTGGTTTGCAGCATTCGGGAGGCAGGGGAGGGAGGGGGAGCCTGCACGCTGAGTCCTCGCTCCTCCCCCCTCCCTCCTGAACACTGGGGCGGGGGCGGAGGGGAGCTGATATGGGGGCTGCCAGCTGTGGACAAAGCAGGCGGCCAAACGACATTATAGCGAAGCATTGCACAACTTTAAATGGAGCATGTTCTGTAATTGAGCAGGGATGTAAGATAGAAACAACGTTAAGTGAGAGGACGTTAAGTGGGGAGTTACTGTATCAGGGTCAACCAGAGAGCACTCTGCCATCGATTTAGCAGGTCTTCACTAGACCTGCTAAATCAATCCCTGCTGCATCGATTGCAGCAGCGTCTATCTCCCCAAAGTGAAGACCAGCCCTCAGATGCAGTCAGTATTAGCTAGAATGATCACTAACAGTTTAAACAAATTTTGAATTCTTCAAACTGCAATAAAGGTTTAATTGATGAAATTAGGTAGCTGTCCTGCAACGAGTTCCACACAGGTGCACAGGTCCATCTGAACAAAGCTCATTGCAGGGCGGGGGCCTTCCCTTGTAACTACATGCACATTGAATGATGCAATATCATTTCCTAAAAGGAGGGAAAGGTCACAATAAATTTGTCACAATAAAGTAAACATCATATTACTATAACTTGTTCCTTTATAACAAGGTGTGTAAAGTATTAATTTTCTGAATAAAATACTAAAAAATTAACTCATCAAATGTGATCATTCTATTGTCATTTGCAGGAAGTCCAGCACAATTGCCAGCTTCATAGGATATCATTCTGTGCTGATGATAAAACTGACAAGAGGATATTTACCTTCATATGCAAAGATTCTGAGTCAAATAAACACTTGTGCTATGTATTTGACAGTGAAAAGTGTGTAAGTATGTCAGATGTTTTACAATGATTTTGGCATCTCAAATGGCCTGTTTTGAAATTAGTACTAGGAAGAGGATAAAACGAGCAGCTAAGTAGCCCCTTATATAGGGACAGCTTGATGTATTGTTTCATGTCAAGATGTTGCCTTTAAAATTGTACTTGTGTTTATTACAGATTTAAATTAAACATTTTGTTAATACTCTTTCACCTAAGGTCACAATGTTCTTTCTTGAGGCAAATCTCCTTCCCAGTACCCAGCCTCACTACCTGGGCCAAGCACCAGGCTGATACACAAGGTGGGGAGAGGATCCCTTTCCCTTCAGGCTCTGGAATGTTGCAAAGCTGCCATGTGGAGGTTACTGCAGCACACTGTGTGAAGTAGCCACATGGAATGTTGTGCAGTACACACATATATTCTTATGGGATTTGCACAGTAGGCGTCCTCCCCTCTGCTAGGTCACCCATGTGCTGATACGCCACTAGAAGAATCACTTCACCAACCACTGAAATGCAGTCACTTCTGGTGTGCAACATGGCAACTATTCAACAATGCACAGTTATATTCAAGAATAGTTTAGGACAGGAAGAGAAGAATACTGTGTCCATCTGAAACAGTAGGAGTTTACATAGGCAGAAAATAAATGCCTAATGGAATTTAACTAGGACATTGGTGCTAATGCACTTATTCTTATGAAGAATGACAAGTGATGTTTAATATTCACAATTGCCCAGGACCTCTATTTCATCATACCTCATTTAGGAGACTACAAAAAAACTCTTGACAAAATTTACAGCTTTTTTTCCTCTATAGCATTAGATGCAGTTATATAATCTTTTGCCTTACTGCTTATAGATTATGTTTGGTGATCTTGTCATTAATCTGCAATAGTACAGTGCCAATACCAGTAACAATGTGTATACTCACTGTACATTTCTGTTCGCTTGTATCTTCTTGTCTGTCTTCCTTTCTCTCTTCTTTTAGGGAGGGCAGCAATAAACACTGATCTCTTCTCGATCTCAGGTGCATTTCTTATTCCCTCCCAATAGTCTCTTTATGCTAGTACCTTTCAGAGGCTGGGATGTGAGCAGTTGTGCCTAGTGGTTGGTACAGGAGTCAATAGCCAGAAAAAGGCACCTAGGCTCAGAGCAGAGGCCAGAGTCAGATGCCAGTAATTAGATTTGAGGGTCGGAACCTGAGTGGGGAAGGCAGAGGAAAGGCTGGGTCCACCATCAAAGGCAGGAGCAGGACTGAAACAAGGTGGGAGCAAGGTTGGGAAGAAATAGGCAGAGGAGTTATCGCAGCTGTGGGCAATAACAGCCTACTACAGGCCAGCTGCACTTGTTAAGTTGCCTGGAGACTGGCTCTTCTACAGGGCAGGATACCTGACAATACCCCCAACTTGAGGATGCCTCCTAACCGGGCCCAGTTTCTCCGGGTATTTCTGATGGAA